>NW_008751657.1:286948-313569 GCF_000715545.1 Opisthorchis viverrini | reverse complement strand
AGTTCCCATGTTCCCGGTAGGAATTACTGGGATAAATCAGTTCGCTCGCCAACGTCTAGGTTATCCTGTATCTAAGCTTTAATTTTATATTGAGGTACATTTAATTGACGGACAGGTGGCCATTTTTGCCACCCTCCTCAGGATCCACCTCTGATCCGGATCGGTCTTTCACAATAGGGGACTACCGTGACCTCTTTCGAAGATGACATAAGGATTGCTTTTTTGTAAAATAAAATTTGTTCAGTTGCAACACCATTTCGGTGCCTAGCTGCCATTCCGCTCGAAGGAAGCACCGGGGCTGGGATACTACCAGGTTGCCCGAGGCTAGACGGGGGAAGTCGAGAAGCAGAGGCCAGTTTCGAACTACGAATCTTCCGGTCAGTAAATTCGCGCTCTAACCACAGCCGTCTCGTCCCGGATTGGTCTTGTCAGACGACTTGTATGTCAACGATTTTCCAACCGATAGCAATATAAATGCTATCGTTTAACCTAAGTATATGAGGTCTTGTGGTGGACAGCTAATTATATTAGTTCACGAAACTGTTGTCGCGTAGAGGTCTTCATAGGTGGTGAGATACTGGCTGGTGCAGAACCGCCCATCGGAGTAATTGCTGTTAGTCTCCAGTTGCAACCTACCCGTAGACTACCCGCTCCGTCAACTTTAAGGTGCGTGTGGTCCAACGTTGTTTTTGGTAGCTGCCTACATCGTCTGTTCTCACACTAATATATTTCAACATCTCCACAGCATCCACTCTTGCCGTACGATTGGTCTCGTACATTCGGGATCCTACGTTCTACTTTAGGTTTTTTTTCTTGTGGGGGTCACCCCTTGGGAAGCAGCCTGGATGTCGCGGTCTTAATGCAAGCTTACCAATCAGGCTAGTATACATACAGTGCTCCGACTTTTTAACCATCACCCGTTGTTGGCAATGTCGTGGGATGTAGGTAGCTCGGCTGTGCTGCTTGGTTGTTGGCCTGTTCGCTGAGCTTGGCAATCGGATTGAATGCAATCCAGGCTCGGTGAACAGACCAACAACCAAATCACCCGTTGTCACTGAATACCATTATCCATAAGCGCCGTTACGTTATCAGGTGGGCTTACTCAACTGACCTGAATGCCTGACTGGGCTCAATTTCATGTTTGAAGCTCTTGCAAACACTCACCTTTACCCAGCCATAACCAGCTAATCAGTGGACAGCTGTCTCAAAATGTATAGAAGGTTTACTTTTAGATGCTTTCAACTTATGCTTAGTTCCTCAAATGAGGCTGATCGGACGGTTCCCATTTATGTTCGAGCCCCGAGGGACAAACCGGTGATGTCCATATCGTTATAGGTCCGTCTATTATTCATCTTTACAGACACAAAATGAACGAGGAAAGGTATTTATTCATCTTTGAATTGTAAGCATGAGGCTCTGTCGGTCGTTAATTTTTTAAAGCAGGTGGATCAAAGTTCACTAGTTCTAATTAACCAATTGTAGGCCGACACCATTTCGTTTCTTTGAACATTCAGCGTAGTTCTTGCAATACTTTTCAACGAAGAGTGAGCTTAAATGAAAGTCAAAAGGTTTCGTCTTCGGCTTCGCTACCTCTTGAGGAAGGTTGTTACTAAAAGTTGGGTCCAGTATCTCTTGCATTTAACTGACGAAAACTGAATCGTCAGTGAGTTTTCTTACCATATTCAATGTTTATCGAAATTTTTTCCGCTCTGCGACCAGAATGAATTCACTGAACATTATGTTGGTTTGCTTTCGTCGATTGCAGCAGCTCCACACTTTTGTGTGGGAACACGGGCGCCTAGTAGTTCATCCCCGTAAAGTCACTCCTATTTCAAATAGTGACTTGGAAAGTGTGGGTTCCTTTATATATTCTTTCACAGAAGGACTGATCAATAAGGACAGTTTTATTGAAGGAGATTCGCGGCACCTCCTCGGTAACAATGTTTCAACAAACTCGCTGCTTACACAGGCTTAAAAACGGCAGCCTCATTAATCTCAGCCATAGCATTTGTAGAATCTGCATTGACGTGTCCCTTGCCTGAACAGTCTTGTATCCACAAAGTTGTTTCGTTCGGCGCACAGTAAGGCTCAGAGGTACTGGATCCCAGTTCAATCCTCATTGGAGCTCATCAGCAGTGCATATACTTGGCCGTTCAGGGAATATGAACCAGATTTGGTATTTACGGACCTTTCGAGTCACCGTTACGGGAAGGTACGTGACGTCGTCAAGCCCTGTCCTAACTGAGTGGAAAAACAAACACATTTCAGGATGTAACGCTCTCCATATTTCGTCACTGGAAGGCGGCTTTTTCTGATGCTCCTCGATGAATGATGCGGACATTTCACCCCTAAATTCCACTCTAGGTCGACGGCACCTCTCCTTGTCCATGTGTTGTATCAAGCGACTTGTTTGACCCATGCAAGAGCCTTGTTATCAGGATGTTACGGGTTTTCTTACCGTTCAGTAGGGTGGTTTAAGGTCCAGGAGAAACAACAATTTCGCTAACAAAGCAGTACGGATCGAGGCCTTGCCTAGTTCCCCATTCCGCACTAGTATCACCTACTCATGTGGACCTTCCAGGACCCACTCATATTCGGCCCTGGAAATCACTTTCTTCCGTTCGTGTTTCAAATGGTAGGTTGAACTTGCCCTGTATCAACTCTGAACCCTAGGTGCATGTTAGTCAGCCAAGTGGGCTTCTTGCTCACGTGTCCCAGAAGTGGCGGCTCTTGGAGCGCACTCTGGTGCTCCTTGCGCTGGAATGAATTGAACAAATAAATGCTCAGCCATTACCCTCTTTCAGTTCGACTGAAATACCATCAGGTTACCAAATCTAGACAGGACCAATGGAGATGCCGAGCTTGGATTCCAACCACCAACCTTCCGGTCGGGAAGTTCGTGTGTTAACCACAGAGTTACTTAGAGCCCTAATGCTTGAATTTAAACCAACTAACCTGTCCCGTACAACTGACACTTGTTATCTGGTCATGTAACCCGTACATAGTTCCTCGTTTTCTTTGTATCGCCCGGTCAACTTTTGCTGTGAGGCATCGTTGCTTATTTTAGCATCCCCCTAGGCACGATTCCAGTAAAGGTAACCAGAGTTCGCGCTCGGTCCTTTATTGCAGCCTAATGGACTGTTATACTGCTCACAGAGTGAACAGTATAACACTTCGGTTGTGAATGTGGAGCAGCACAAGTAGAGTTCACGAATATCTCGCCTGTCTAACATAACTTAGGATATTTGAATACCATAAATTTAGCGGGGACAGTAGAACATTAAGAGAACAGTATTCCTAATAGAATTCCGCACGTTGCATACATAAGCCTATGATAAAGAATAAAATATTTCCTTTTTACGGGTAATGGTACTCTGAAGCATTCATTAGCTTAAATTTCGGTGCCTTACGAAGCCTGAATCTAACAGAGATGTAGAGTACTGCTGTTACGCGCAGCCTCTAGCGTTAAAAACACGCTGCTGCTGTTTTCAATCCACACTGACTATTGCTCATCGTCAACCTTTGCTAGATGAACAGACTCGGCCCATTTGGCGTCATCTGGCAAAATGAGGACACTCAATGACTGGTTTGATTACGCCTAATTTTTGTGCTGTGCACATAGAGTCTCCTAGTTTCTGTAAGCATGGAGTTTTCATGTTACAGCAAATTGAATCGCACATACAAAGCGACTTTTGAATGAAAGTTTCCTATTAGCTGAGTGATGTGCACACACATAAAAGACACTGTGGAAACTGTTCCAATTTTCGTTTTCTAGAGCAATAGCAGTGAATTAACTGCGATTATGATGTTTTCTTCTGGGGATGAATTTGCCATTTCGGGAACTAGAAATTGTCTTTCTTTCCTGGGGAGTTGCTTCTTTGAAACGGCGTTAACTTGCGGAGACTTTGGGCTGCAGAATCTCTCGCTGATGGGTGGTCCTCGTGAGGCGATTCATGTGTCAGCATTTTAGCAGCTAATTTTTAGACGCCTAAATTGTGCATTAGTTGATGGATGACACATACTGCGATAAACAGAGAGTACATTATTGTATGCGTACAGACATTTACCTCAATTATACTACCCTCACCCCGGATCGAGGTTGCACTCTGAATGATTACTCAAGCTAGTTCTCCAAAAAAGCAAGTTCTCATCGAGTGTGGAAAACATCGCTACTCTCATTTTGACTACTAGGCGATCCAGAGTCTGTGTAATCGGGTGAAGTGCACCAAAGCCTGTCAAAAGTGTTACCCGAATGTTGTCGAATGTGCCAAATTTCGGATGGTCCGATCCTATTAAATAGATCTCTATGGGAATACCCCCCTCTTCCGAAAATGCTGGGTCCTCATTTGTCATAGAGCGCAGAGGTGCCAGTGTTTCGCTGAACATTACAAGTTTCTCGTAGAGACAGGATCTCCAAAACTACCGTCTGAATTTTTCGTAATCTTTAGGATTGAACAGGTACCTCTGGCAGTTGGTTCGTTTATTGTGATGAGGACCACATCACTGTTGAAGTTTTTCAGCAAACCAAACACGGTTTTCATGGATTGGGTTACCAACATTCGCATCATATATTCAACTGTGAAAGAGCCGGACTCTTTTCGTCTATAAATTTCTCATGGTTTTCAGTTGTTTCAGTTCTTAGTGTACCACCTAAGATAGTCTTCAGAGGAAAATTCCGAATTCAGGTTTGGATGTTATGAGTAAGCCGCGAACTCAGCAGATCTTTTTGGAGAGTAACCGATCCCAAGCGCATTGGCTGGACCAGTGACTTCGCCTTTTTAATCAGAGGTAAGCTTTCCTTCCAGTTTCTGTTGGTCTGAGTTCAAGAACTGACTCTCCTGTGGGACTTGCATGCTAGAAATGTTGGACGTATTGCAGTTACCAGTGATTTGTTTTCGATGCTCGCTACCGTCCTGAGGGATTGTGGTGACTATCAACACTGCCCGTGTAGTTGGCTGTCTACTTATCCTGTTTGACTCAGTGTGAATCACTGTGGTGGAAAAATCAACTTAACTCAGCTCATTAATAGAGATCACCTGGTTGCCTTACTTCTGGATTCACACCCTCATTACGGTTATTTAGCAGGTCAAATCATCAATTTTTCTGGTTAGTGACATCCAAGCCTGCAACTCCGCAACGGATGAAATCTCTACTGATGCAAAGATTCCGCACAAGCTAAGAAAACTTGGCTCAAAACATCTAATTCGAGCGGAGCAATAATGAATTCCAGAATGTGTGATAACCTCAAGGTAGGGGAGACAATAACATGCATGGTCCGATTACTGGGTCTCATCATGACAAATAAATCACTGGAATAAGGTTCAAATGTTTTCTTGCAGACTGTGGTACACACAGGACACTCGCATGATAGCAGGAAACCCAGTGGAACCATGAACCAAGACATGGTTGTACAGACGCACAGGTCAGTTTTCATTATCTCATCGAGGTGTAATGGTGCTCCTCGTCGGCCATGGATCTGATCTTCCATCAGGTGGCTGTTGATCCCTTCGCCGATCTTTGCAAAGCCGCCTAATCACCTCCGGGCGAATACACCCGAAGTACCAATATCCCAACACGCTACCAAATGTTTAACAGCTGTCAATCTTCGACGGGAATAACGAATCAAGCAATCGCTGGATCCAGCGGTGATGCGTACAATGTAAAGCTAAAAACATTTAATCTAACCACTGGGTCGATGTCTTGTAGGCAATACCACCCTTTCAGTGCCAGGCCGCCACGCTACCCGAAAGAAGCACCAGGCTAGGGTAGTACCAGCTTGCCCAATCCTAGACAGTAGTAGTCGAGATGCCAAGGTTGGCTTCGAACCGCGGACCTCTGACGGTCGAGCCATCTCTGCCCAATCCTAGACAGTAGTAGTCGAGATGCCAAGGTTGGCTTCGAACCGCGGACCTCTGACGGTCTGAGCCATCTCGTCCCTTTGCACCTACATCGAATTGAACGTAATTCCACCGACATCATTCTGGTTAGTAATGATATTCCACCATACTTCGTCGTTTGCTAGAGCAGTAGCTGCAATGAGGACCGCAACAACTTCACAGGGTTGCTTAATTAAGTCTATCGGCCTGATCCTAGAGCATGGACGTGTACAGTCAAAGAATTCCGAATAAAATGTCTGGGGACCGTTGATTTCAATCGAACTGATTTCTTGGGTGAATTTATCATCCATTGCTTTCACTGCATCAAACGAGGTAGATGCTGGTCTCTGAGACCACTAGTCGACTGCGTATATACTGCATGCACCACATGAAATTGATTTGTTTCATAAGAAGTGTATTCCTCTTGGGATGCATGAGCTTTGTGTGAGCATCCGCCGGCTATCGTAGCATAGGTAAAATGGACGCGCGGCTGCTTCTGGACCTGACACACTGTCGCAGTTGCTTCCGATTACGCGCTCGGATCATTAGGCTAATCACTGATGTTGGATAAAGCAATCGTATGCATACAGGAAATTCGATTAGGACTCCACCAAATTACTCGTCTCTGGTTATCTCCAACCTGTACAGTTCAAAGACTGCGTCTGGTCTCGGTTGGACTGAATCTCCAGATATCGGAAGATGTTTCCCTTCATCAAAAATACTTTGTAAACATCGGGTCCAGATGAACTTATGGCAAGTACTCGGTGGCGGCTCCTAGGTACTTATCATTAATTCTCCATCAAAATACTCGACCGTTTGATTCGCTGACAAAACTCATGCAGGTGTCTGAAAAAAGTCAAGTAGTTGCGACACGTGACCAGGCAATTGTCTCCTTCTACAAATTGGTATCTCCTCTCTGGCGGCCCAGTGACGGGAAACTATCTGATCATACGACATTTGAGCACAATTCTCCCTCAAATGGAGGTAGAAATCTTGAACGACCGATAAATCTTCCGCAATGTTTCCTTCGACGTATATTTGAATCAATCCCCGGCTTCTAAACCAAGACAGAAAGCATAACATAAGGTTGGCGGAAATTCAAGGACTGCGCCTACCTGATGAGCCCGAAGAAGGGAGAAACCAGTTGTGGGCTGTCGAGGAGTTTTTAGCAACCTTATGAGTAGTGCATTACAAAGATACAAAAAGCGGTTTCCCCAGTATCACGGATGATTACATTCGACACTATTAATCTCGTGAAACATCCATTGGGTTCATTCACTGTAGCCTCTTAATCCGTTCTGGCTTGTGCTTAGCTAATCAGTATGAATTTGGTCACTCCCCTTATATTGTCCCAAGCTACAGCTTTTATCCCACGGGTTGAAACCTTACTAGTTGCCTTGATGTAGCAGTTCGGACTTGTGATCATCCGTTTGTTAGTCCCAAATTTTTCATTAAACCTTGTAAGTATCGCATTTGCTATACCGCACATAACAAGAGCAATCTTCGTCAATTGAATCGTCCTGATTCGTATATTTGTGATTACCGATGTTATCGTGATGTAGCCGCCATAGTTGAGATAAAATACACGGTGGACCAGCGAGATATTTCGTGGATGTGTATCACTGCGAAAAACTAAACGAAGTGAAAACATGCAAGAAGACGCAGCCTAACAGACATCAATCAGTGAAAAAGGAAAACCATTGTCCAGTGCCCAATTAACCTCAGTAATGGCGAGTTACGAGCCTGAAGACATTTGTGACATCACATAGGGCCGCAGTACTCAGCATTCAAGTGTGTTTATAAACATAATTTGCCGAGTTTAGTCGTATTATTTTGTGTACGACCGCAACCACCCCGAGACCTTATATGCTCGTCTCAGGCCTGTGGCAACCGTTTACCCGGGACCAAAAAAGTCGTAGCTTTTGCCTGTCTTCTGTGACCGCGATGATCTGGATGCAGTAATCAACTATCGTCTTAGTAGCCAACAGCCCTTTCGTTATGAAATCATAGAGTTATTTACTCGTGACCGGTATAATTCGCCACCTTACATTACCAGAATACAATACACGGGTTAAGGTTTTCTATAAATCGCAGAAATCAACTGTCATCAAGGCAAAGGGACATGTGAAGATAATGGAGGGAAATGTGGGCTCACAAAACTACGTTATGTGAAAGCGGTATGAAAGTCAGCCATTCTGAAGGTGACAAATGCCAAGAAAGAAGCCAGAACGGTGCTTACTCGTTGAATTTAAAGCAACCGGACTTAGCAGTCGAATCTAAAGTGTTTCCAGGCTATCGTCTCGTTTCGACTGTGTCGATCACGTCATCGCTTGAATCGATTGGCCTTCACAAATATGTTTAGTTTATTGCTTGCGCGGTTCACGTCACCAACAGAGTTATAAGATCTGTGTGTTATTGTGGCGTGCTGAGCATGTTCTTATCTGGGTGTGACATGACAAGAGCGCTCAGTATTCGCACAATGGAATTGAATTTTCGAGAGCTGTGTCGTACCCCTGTTGGATTAAAACAGACAGGAAATAAATTCTGGATATTAGTCTAAGCTTTTGAGCCCCGTATAGGCAGCCGGGAGCCCCAGTGATTCCAGGGACGTATTCCACCAGAATTTTCCGCTAGGGGTACGATTGCTCCAGTGGACAAGGAAATTGGGTAACCTGCAAAAATATGAAAGTGGATCGTAATGGTTTTTGTTTCAGCATTTACGCAACAAAGCGCAACATTTTGGCGTAAAAAGCCTTTTTAGTTGAAAAGACTTTGTAGCTAGGAGCATTGTGCTTCCGAGGAGCCCCGGCCTTGCCTACCTGGATTGTTGGGTTTATGTCCATGGTCACCAAAAGCCTAAGTGATGATGATAAAGTGGAGAAATCAGTTATGCGGGTTATTGGTAGCAGAATCTCAGAATCGTGGTAAACACGGAAAGTTGAGAGATTAACTGGTGGCGCCGTTGGAGTATATTCGGGTGTGAAAGGTCCTTTGGAGAGGGAGTTGATGCTAACGTACAAGAAGGAACATGAGCTACACAGGATCGGCTGATAAACAATGTGTGGTTTATATTTGCAAAAAAAATTGGAAACCCAATATTTTCAAAATGCAAAGACTAACAGCCTCACTCTACTTATTCCGTTTCTTAGTTTATCATCTTAGTAAACATAATCCCTTCAGTAAAATCTCCACAGAATGCTGTATAGTGCATTGCTTCTCCGAGGCATAAACGGTACTTGCTTCAGTAGAAACTAATAAGTTCAATAATCCCCTTCGGTTAATCAGTGGTTGCCTTGGTCGTTTCGGTCAAATGGCTCAATGGCTGGGGCGTCAGCTTACGGACCAGAAGGTCCTCGGTTTCAACCTGACTTCTGCATCTCGACTTCCCATATGTATGATTAGAAATCCTGACACTATGCCAGCCTGCGCGTTTTTTTTGTGGCATGGCAGCTAGACACCGAAAGAGTGCTACAGCTAAACAGTTTTCGTCGATTCAACACCCTCAGTCCAACCCAGCCCGAAACGACCCTCGAGTATAAGCCGATCCACTATATTACACAACCTAGCCAAATAGTCTCTCACCAGCGAGCCATGTGAACTGCCCTGATAAATCATTACAAATAACCCTGCAACCTTTGACCAGGCCTAAACACGGGTCCATTACAAAGCGCTATCCGCGGACATTAGATGGCTTTGC
This sequence comes from Opisthorchis viverrini, assembly GCF_000715545.1. Lineage (NCBI taxonomy): Eukaryota > Metazoa > Platyhelminthes > Trematoda > Opisthorchiida > Opisthorchiidae > Opisthorchis > Opisthorchis viverrini. The sequence continues at coordinate 303,996 of NW_008751657.1, read as the reverse complement.
AAGAGCGATGGAAATTTCAATTCCCGCAAAGATTTCTCGAAACCAAACTCATTCATTCGGTGCGGCGCATTGCTCTCTGGGCCTAGTTTTGCAGGCGGTGAAGTTGGACGAACTTACTGTGGTTCAAGAAACACGTTGGGTTTGGTTGGGATATCACCGAAGCTCCTCTGTATGTTGTGGCTCTGTTCTCCGAAGTGGCCAACAAACAGACAAACACGGCAATCACCTAAAAGTCCGCGTAAAAGCGACTCCATTGATCCGGACATGCTGATCATCTTTATGACCATTTCGGATTACCCGCCGATGACTATCAGCATATCCGAATTATTTTCGCCAAAATTATGGGGTTTTCAAATTCCGACTTTAACGGTGAGTTAGTCTAATCCATTTGCACCTTCCTGCGCCATGTTGCTCGTAACAGTTTGTTTAAGTGAGCGAAGTTTCAAGGTCATGGACCTTCACAGGTTTGCATTTTCTTACCGGTTTACGCGATATAAGTCACGAAATAGCACTTTAGCCTGTTTTGTCGTTCTTCGATGTTTATTATGAATAAAGAATATCTAATCCAAATTTCACCCCGGAAGACCGGTTGTTGACGTTCGTTCGTTCTACACTCCTCGGATGTAACAAATGCCATTATAATCGCAAAATATATTTTGCCCGGTGAACCTGGTCATAACACATTTTCCCATGAATCCCAACTTCCATTAAGCACAAAATTGTTAAGCAACAGCATGAAATGTGCAGTGGCGATGCAACGGCTATCTCCCTTTCCAAGATATGCATAACTAGCATGTAGACAAGACGGTGTCACGAGATAGCTGTAGGTATCATTCCTATTATATATGGCGCTATTAAATATGGCGCTCTACAGGTGACCACCATAAGGCGGTCGCCATGATAACGGTAGCCGTCGTCACTCACCTCGACTACCTTTCGTAGCTGCTAAGTCCGTGTCTATGTGCGACGCTGATTATAGGGCCTCATCCGTGCACAGTAGCCTAATCCAATGATCAACGACTGCTCCCTATACTCGTAACTCTACGTGTTGTCACTCATCTTGAATACTTATTGTAACTGCTAGGCCCGCGTCTATTTGCGACGCTGACCATGAGACCTCAGCTTAGCACAGTAACATAATCCAATGGCCAAAGGCGGTCCTTCATACTCGTAACCATACGCGATGCCGCTTACCTTTCCTATCTACTGTAAACGTCAGGCTAGCATCCAAGCGGGCCAATAAATATGAGGCCTCAACTGTGCCTGAGATAGCCTAATCTGATGACCTGTCATACTCCCTTCTATACTCGATGCCGCCTCACCTGGCTACTTATCGTACCTGCAGGTTCCGTGTCCGTGTACAGCGTTGAATAACCGGTATTTTAATCCAAACTAATCTTTCGTGCTCGTAACTGTGCACTTTGTCGCTTATCATTGCTACTTATGGCAAACACCGGGCCAGTATTTACGCGAACCGATAAATACAAGGCCTAAACTCTGCTCACGTTCCTAATCTACTGGTGAACGGCGGACCTCATACTCACAACTGTATGCAATATCGCCTACCTTGAATACATTTTGAAACTACTTGGCCAGTGGCTATATGCGACGCTGATTATTGGGTCCCAACTATGCACAGTGTCCTAATTTATCTGTTAATGATAGCCCGTCATACCCACAACTGTGCACGCTCTCACTCATGTCTGCTATCCATAGCAAAAACCAGGCCAGTATTTATGCGGGCAGATTAAAATGAGGCTCCAACTATGTGTGATATCTTAATCTAACGATCAACGACGGCCCGCCATACTCGTGGCTGTGATCAATATCGCCTGCCCTGGCAAAGCACTGTAATTGCATGTTCTCTCTCTATGCGCAACGCTCAGTTTGAGGCTACAATTATGCCCGGTAGCCCAGTCCACCGTCCAACGATGGCCCGTCGTACTCGTAACTGCACTTGATGTCACCTGCTGAGGCTGCTTATGGTAACTGTCCGGCCCGTGCACATGATCGTAGCTGATTATAATGTCCCAACTATACATAATGGATTATTCCGAGGACCAATGGCAGTCCTTCCTATCCGTTAGGCGTCGATTGACTGGAAGCCGATCGTACAGAAACTTTGACAGTTTGTGGTTGTGTTCCAGAAAATAAGAGGTCACTGCCAGTTGGTTCCTTTGCCTCCGTAGACAAAACCGCACTGGACAGCTGGTGCTTCGCGTACTTTTTTTTATTAGAAATTACGCTCGGCTTACTAGCTTCTTCGGATGCCACGGCTTTCCGTTTTTCTTGGAGGGCGCCTGCTGCATTTGTAGTACACCCATTCGTAACGCAACATAGCGTCGGTGCTTCGATTACTGGATGAACGCACAAATATCACAAAGTTATCCTTCATGTATTCATTTAAGGTCTTCTCAAATGCCGTGAAGGATGAAAACGATACACCCACAAATTTCTCAAAGAAAGCCACTCCCGAAGCCATAGCAGACGAAGTTCAAAGCCGAATGTGCGCCAATACCGAATGTGCGCCAATAATTTTCAAATGACACCGATTAAAACAAATCGCAAAAAATGACGGCAGATTAGGGGGTTTTCAGTGTACGCATATATGCAAAGAAGTGCAACATTTTGACGTTAAAGATTTATTACGCCCGCAGGGGTTTTACAGAAAAATGCATGTGTGTCTAGCCGCTGGCGGCAAAGAGGCCGCCGGCGATTTGCACATTCAAATTAGTTTCGCCGAAAATCTAGAGTATTCGAAGTTGTGATTTTAACGGGAGTTAGTTCAACCCATTTGCACCCTCTGGTGATGTTCCGCTTATAACATATGTTTAAGTGAGCAAAAGTTCAAGGTCGCGGACGATCGGCGATTTGCGTTTTCCTACCGGTTGACGCGACATAAAATACGAAATGGCACTTACGCATATTTTTGCATTATTCGGTGTTCTTCAAGAATGAAAACCATCTAAAGAATGTCTGATGCAAATTTCACCCAGAAGAATGGCTGTTGAAGTTTGTTTGCTTTACTCGGATCGGATGTAACAAATGCCATTATAATCGCAAAATATATTTTGCCCGGTGAACCTGGTCATAACACATTTTCCCATGAATCTTCCATTAAGGGAAGACCGGTTGTTGACGTTCGTTCGTTCTACACTCCTCGGATGTAACAAATGCCATTATAATCGCAAAATATATTTTGCCCGGTGAACCTGGTCATAACACATTTTCCCATGAATCCCAACTTCCATTAAGCACAAAATTGTTAAGCAACAGCATGAAATGTGCAGTGGCGATGCAACGGCTATCTCCCTTTCCAAGATATGCATAACTAGCATGTAGACAAGACGGTGTCACGAGATAGCTGTAGGTATCATTCCTATTATATATGGCGCTATTAAATATGGCGCTCTACAGGTGACCACCATAAGGCGGTCGCCATGATAACGGTAGCCGTCGTCACTCACCTCGACTACCTTTCGTAGCTGCTAAGTCCGTGTCTATGTGCGACGCTGATTATAGGGCCTCATCCGTGCACAGTAGCCTAATCCAATGATCAACGACTGCTCCCTATACTCGTAACTCTACGTGTTGTCACTCATCTTGAATACTTATTGTAACTGCTAGGCCCGCGTCTATTTGCGACGCTGACCATGAGACCTCAGCTTAGCACAGTAACATAATCCAATGGCCAAAGGCGGTCCTTCATACTCGTAACCATACGCGATGCCGCTTACCTTTCCTATCTACTGTAAACGTCAGGCTAGCATCCAAGCGGGCCAATAAATATGAGGCCTCAACTGTGCCTGAGATAGCCTAATCTGATGACCTGTCATACTCCCTTCTATACTCGATGCCGCCTCACCTGGCTACTTATCGTACCTGCAGGTTCCGTGTCCGTGTACAGCGTTGAATAACCGGTATTTTAATCCAAACTAATCTTTCGTGCTCGTAACTGTGCACTTTGTCGCTTATCATTGCTACTTATGGCAAACACCGGGCCAGTATTTACGCGAACCGATAAATACAAGGCCTAAACTCTGCTCACGTTCCTAATCTACTGGTGAACGGCGGACCTCATACTCACAACTGTATGCAATATCGCCTACCTTGAATACATTTTGAAACTACTTGGCCAGTGGCTATATGCGACGCTGATTATTGGGTCCCAACTATGCACAGTGTCCTAATTTATCTGTTAATGATAGCCCGTCATACCCACAACTGTGCACGCTCTCACTCATGTCTGCTATCCATAGCAAAAACCAGGCCAGTATTTATGCGGGCAGATTAAAATGAGGCTCCAACTATGTGTGATATCTTAATCTAACGATCAACGACGGCCCGCCATACTCGTGGCTGTGATCAATATCGCCTGCCCTGGCAAAGCACTGTAATTGCATGTTCTCTCTCTATGCGCAACGCTCAGTTTGAGGCTACAATTATGCCCGGTAGCCCAGTCCACCGTCCAACGATGGCCCGTCGTACTCGTAACTGCACTTGATGTCACCTGCTGAGGCTGCTTATGGTAACTGTCCGGCCCGTGCACATGATCGTAGCTGATTATAATGTCCCAACTATACATAATGGATTATTCCGAGGACCAATGGCAGTCCTTCCTATCCATGCTTAGTCTACCTTTAGCAAATCATGTTCCTCTTTATTGGATGCATCGGTACACACATAATGTGTGGTCAATCCACTTCTCATATTTTTACTCGACAGTGGCTTAAAAAATCCCTTTGTCTACAATTTCTGGCTGGCGTCCACGCTGAACCTGGAGATTTATTGTTATAAAGATAAACTCACTACTCGCTGATTCAGTCCGACAGGTGATACCGGGTTAGTCAGGTGTACATAAACGATTCGATAGAGGGATTCACAACCACATACATTATTGGGCGCGGCGATGCTGAAGCTAAAGAGGGGTGTTTACTTGTCGGTCCTAAGGCCAGGTGGTGTACACTTGAGCCTCAAGATCCAAGGGCCAAAAGCGTCCTGAAACGTGCGTCCATGGATGCAGCCGTAGCAAAATTCTAGTGAGCGGGGTGGTGCTTGTTGTCAAATCCACTCGTTTCGAGCACCAAATCCCAACTTCACTGAAGTTCTACTCTCTGATACCGATATAATGTAGCTTAGTAAAATCGACAGCTTTCCCTTCCTTATCGAAACTCATAACCATCACATACTTAACCACATTAGCAATCTAACCAAAAAGGATAATCCTTCTGGGCTTCATCCAACTCATCGTTCATGTCGAAGTATTGTAACCCATGTTCACTTCCGGAACCATATCGGCTATACCCGAATGAATGAGCCAGTAAGATAGCCAAAACTGATGCAATCCAGCTGTTTCAGATAATGGTAATGATCCAGCTGGAGACTGCAGAGACACATTCTTCAGTGAAAATCCCCGGTGGACAGCCGAAAAATCGCTATGTAACTGTCACCTTGCGGATTTGCTGACACCGACCCACACGAAGTATGGCGTTGAGACAAATGCTGTCAACCACATGAAAATGCCTTGGTTCCGCTTGCAAACAGGCCAGGTCTCAGCCTGTTGAATCTAACTTGATCTTAAGATAATTCCCCCATTCATTTGCTTACTGCGCCTATGTACTTTTGACCTCCAGTTATTTGATTTATCCGCACCCGCCATCCATTTGCCGCAGCGGCCGTCCTGTCTGACGCTTGTGTATTGACATGTGTGTCTGTGTGCGATCGTGCGCTGCTTGCCCTATTTACACATGCGCATTCATGTCCCGTTTGCGGGGCCTGCCTTGACTTGCTTTCTCATGAGTTCCGTGTGGTCGGACGTCCAACGAGAATCACGGGACTGTCGTCGGAAGGGACGACGTAACCCACGCTAATGACTAGGCCGTCATTCCTCTCGCCGTTGTTGCGTGTTGGCGGACGTTGACACTGCACTGTGTCGGTCAGTGACAGACCTGTGAAATTGTTGACGCTACGAACGTGAACAATTAAGGTTTGTTGTACGCATTTGCCTACCCTTGCGTAAAGAGTACCGTAGAATTACGAATTCAATTCTTCCTTTTGATATTCGGAATTGTCAAACTTACGCGTCACTCAAAGTTTCGTATCGGGAACCTCAACACAGCTATACAACAGAACAGCTCGTACTGCAGCCTGATTGACATAACTTGATATTTACGGAAATGCCACCTTGACACCATACGTGTTTCAAATTAGCAAGACTTGAGCGTTGCACGTTCGTGCATTGACTTCACCTGTCTCACTAAAATCGAAACTAATGCAACTTCGAATGTACGTAAAACGCTGCATCACACTACATTTCCAACGACATTGGGAAAATACGTGCGATCTTTTATGGGCTTTGTTCTGCTTCTGAGGTTTCCTCGGCCAACCAAAAAATCCCCCTCTTCACAGAATAGCACATACAAGCTAAATACTCTCAAAAATGATGTCCGTTTTGGGGCTGTCCAGAAACCGAAGCATTTCAGTGATTGATGTCACGGCAATGCGATACCCAGTTTGATAGCACACCCGCAACCATGCCCTTCATTTTCTTTACACTTCTCTTGCGCAGACGCCCGACTGTTCCATTACCTGCAGCTACAGACTATCTCACGCTTTATTCCGACTGTAATCTTATGATCATGCCTGGCGGCACGCCACTCGCCTGTTGGGAATAAATATCGCTGTGACAATTTGTGAGTACAAAGTGCACACCAGTGGAGAGAACGACTTTGGTCAGTTCATCCAAAAACACCTGCGCCTTTTCCCCCTCTTCGAAGATGAGAACGATGTATGCACACTCCAGATCAACAAGATTTTGCTAGAAGATATTTGAAACCCGGGCCCAGAAGACATTTTAGCGTTCACCTCGTTATCTTGTCGACATCGAAATTAAGTGTGAATGGAGAGAGGGCGCTCTCGACGGGCACAACTGTGTGTACGGAAACTTTTGGAGCCTTCCATATACTTCCGTGACATATTTCTGCACCCCCTGTTCACGACGATGCAAAAGACCGCACGGTTGACAACACTCTCTTCAACTGTATACCCTCTCCTTAAAATATTCTCCCTCCGCATAATGATCCTCACAATCCGCCTTCTGCTGTGAAGGAACGGAAGACTGATTCCTATCTGAGCTCGCATTGGTTGTAGCATATATTCCGAGCAATCACCCTACGAACCGGAAAACTCATTTATAGAAGGGGAAAGGATGCTACGACACCCACCAAATATACGTGACGTGACGCCTCGGAGGCAACTAGTTTTGCAAAGCTGAACGCTTTTCTTCAGGCTGTGGCAGCTTCATTCTGAGGTCAGCTCATCGTACGAACAGGCAACACCACCAACTATCTCTAGTCTCATGTCTTTGCAAGTTCCAAGCTACATTAGTTGTGCACAATCTGGCGAATGCACGTTCCTCATACTCACATATGCCCACACCAGTTTGCATCGACCGCACACCCTAATATCAATTACTGCCTTCGAAATCGGGCAGTGTCGCCCCATTAATGTAATTAGAGATTGTGGCAACTTTTGAGTGTGCTATTTCGTGAGACAGTCTAACTCACAGCAAAGTGCTTTGTGTGATATCTTAATCTAACGATCAACGACGGCCCGCCATACTCGTGGCTGTGATCAATATCGCCTGCCCTGGCAAAGCACTGTAATTGCATGTTCTCTCTCTATGCGCAACGCTCAGTTTGAGGCTACAATTATGCCCGGTAGCCCAGTCCACCGTCCAACGATGGCCCGTCGTACTCGTAACTGCACTTGATGTCACCTGCTGAGGCTGCTTATGGTAACTGTCCGGCCCGTGCACATGATCGTAGCTGATTATAATGTCCCAACTATACATAATGGATTATTCCGAGGACCAATGGCAGTCCTTCCTATCCATGCTTAGTCTACCTTTAGCAAATCATGTTCCTCTTTATTGGATGCATCGGTACACACATAATGTGTGGTCAATCCACTTCTCATATTTTTACTCGACAGTGGCTTAAAAAATCCCTTTGTCTACAATTTCTGGCTGGCGTCCACGCTGAACCTGGAGATTTATTGTTATAAAGATAAACTCACTACTCGCTGATTCAGTCCGACAGGTGATACCGGGTTAGTCAGGTGTACATAAACGATTCGATAGAGGGATTCACAACCACATACATTATTGGGCGCGGCGATGCTGAAGCTAAAGAGGGGTGTTTACTTGTCGGTCCTAAGGCCAGGTGGTGTACACTTGAGCCTCAAGATCCAAGGGCCAAAAGCGTCCTGAAACGTGCGTCCATGGATGCAGCCGTAGCAAAATTCTAGTGAGCGGGGTGGTGCTTGTTGTCAAATCCACTCGTTTCGAGCACCAAATCCCAACTTCACTGAAGTTCTACTCTCTGATACCAATGTAATGTAGCTTAGTAAAATCGACAGCTTTCCCTTCCTTATCGAAACTCATAACCATCACATACTTAACCACATTAGCAATCTAAAAGGATAAGATAATCCTTCTGGGCTTCATCCAACTCATCGTTCATGTCGAAGTATTGTAACCCATGTTCACTTCCGGAACCATATCGGCTATACCCGAATGAATGAGCCAGTAAGATAGCCAAAACTGATGCAATCCAGCTGTTTCAGATAATGGTAATGATCCAGCTGGAGACTGCAGAGACACATTCTTCAGTGAAAATCCCCGGTGGACAGCCGAAAAATCGCTATGTAACTGTCACCTTGCGGATTTGCTGACACCGACCCACACGAAGTATGGCGTTGAGACAAATGCTGTCAACCACATGAAAATGCCTTGGTTCCGCTTGCAAACAGGCCAGGTCTCAGCCTGTTGAATCTAACTTGATCTTAAGATAATTCCCCCATTCATTTGCTTACTGCGCCTATGTACTTTTGACCTCCAGTTATTTGATTTATCCGCACCCGCCATCCATTTGCCGCAGCGGCCGTCCTGTCTGACGCTTGTGTATTGACATGTGTGTCTGTGTGCGATCGTGCGCTGCTTGCCCTATTTACACATGCGCATTCATGTCCCGTTTGCGGGGCCTGCCTTGACTTGCTTTCTCATGAGTTCCGTGTGGTCGGACGTCCAACGAGAATCACGGGACTGTCGTCGGAAGGGACGACGTAACCCACGCTAATGACTAGGCCGTCATTCCTCTCGCCGTTGTTGCGTGTTGGCGGACGTTGACACTGCACTGTGTCGGTCAGTGACAGACCTGTGAAATTGTTGACGCTACGAACGTGAACAATTAAGGTTTGTTGTACGCATTTGCCTACCCTTGCGTAAAGAGTACCGTAGAATTACGAATTCAATTCTTCCTTTTGATATTCGGAATTGTCAAACTTACGCGTCACTCAAAGTTTCGTATCGGGAACCTCAACACAGCTATACAACAGAACAGCTCGTACTGCAGCCTGATTGACATAACTTGATATTTACGGAAATGCCACCTTGACACCATACGTGTTTCAAATTAGCAAGACTTGAGCGTTGCACGTTCGTGCATTGACTTCACCTGTCTCACTAAAATCGAAACTAATGCAACTTCGAATGTACGTAAAACGCTGCATCACACTACATTTCCAACGACATTGGGAAAATACGTGCGATCTTTTATGGGCTTTGTTCTGCTTCTGAGGTTTCCTCGGCCAACCAAAAAATCCCCCTCTTCACAGAATAGCACATACAAGCTAAATACTCTCAAAAATGATGTCCGTTTTGGGGCTGTCCAGAAACCGAAGCATTTCAGTGATTGATGTCACGGCAATGCGATACCCAGTTTGATAGCACACCCGCAACCATGCCCTTCATTTTCTTTACACTTCTCTTGCGCAGACGCCCGACTGTTCCATTACCTGCAGCTACAGACTATCTCACGCTTTATTCCGACTGTAATCTTATGATCATGCCTGGCGGCACGCCACTCGCCTGTTGGGAATAAATATCGCTGTGACAATTTGTGAGTACAAAGTGCACACCAGTGGAGAGAACGACTTTGGTCAGTTCATCCAAAAACACCTGCGCCTTTTCCCCCTCTTCGAAGATGAGAACGATGTATGCACACTCCAGATCAACAAGATTTTGCTAGAAGATATTTGAAACCCGGGCCCAGAAGACATTTTAGCGTTCACCTCGTTATCTTGTCGACATCGAAATTAAGTGTGAATGGAGAGAGGGCGCTCTCGACGGGCACAACTGTGTGTACGGAAACTTTTGGAGCCTTCCATATACTTCCGTGACATATTTCTGCACCCCCTGTTCACGACGATGCAAAAGACCGCACGGTTGACAACACTCTCTTCAACTGTATACCCTCTCCCCAAAATATTCTCCCTCCGCATAATGATCCTCACAATCCGCCTTCTGCTGTGAAGGAACGGAAGACTGATTCCTATCTGAGCTCGCATTGGTTGTAGCATATATTCCGAGCAATCACCCTACGAACCGGAAAACTCATTTATAGAAGGGGAAAGGATGCTACGACACCCACCAAATATACGTGACGTGACGCCTCGGAGGCAACTAGTTTTGCAAAGCTGAACGCTTTTCTTCAGGCTGTGGCAGCTTCATTCTGAGGTCAGCTCATCGTACGAACAGGCAACACCACCAACTATCTCTAGTCTCATGTCTTTGCAAGTTCCAAGCTACATTAGTTGTGCACAATCTGGCGAATGCACGTTCCTCATACTCACATATGCCCACACCAGTTTGCATCGACCGCACACCCTAATATCAATTACTGCCTTCGAAATCGGGCAGTGTCGCCCCATTAATGTAATTAGAGATTGTGGCAACTTTTGAGTGTGCTATTTCGTGAGACAGTCTAACTCACAGCAAAGTGCTTTCTAGCAAGCCTTTTGGACGCTTTTGCCTATTTTGAGCGTCCAGTGTAGACACAGCTGTCTGAACACATCTTTTGAATGGCAGCAATGAACCACCACGAACCCTCGATTAATCCAAGAACATCTTAACTGCAATGACAGCCATAAAGGGCTCATTGAAGGTGCTAATTTAGGGGGCTGTCCACGAACCGAAGTTCGGCGTCGCGATAACGTACCGTGACTTCCATACCTAGTCTGATGGCTTGCCCGTAGTTCACCATATCCCTAATATTTCCCAGACAAGCGCGTTACCTGCGAGACTGTTTCAGTCCCTTTAATCTGTGCAAGGACTTGAAAATAGTGGCCATCTTATTGTGCCGTCTGCTTGTGCCGCCCATAAACCCAGGAGTTTATCCAACGGCACTATTGGTGGCGTGGTATACCGGCGAAGATCAAAACTTAAGCCAGATACAACGTGTGTTGACGGTCATAAAAAACACAAAAAACCTATCAGCTGTGACGAATTCCTTGGATTCAGCGGGGCGCTTCCAGCAACCTTAGAAGAATTTTTCATATCCAGGCTGAGTGTCCGCTCCCACTTGAGTTTGCGTGGACGTAGTTGGCATGATTATTGTCTAAGTCGATTTTAGGCTATTTCCAAATCTAATACGTGAGAAAACACGCGAAGAAACCAGCTTTTTTCACAAAATTTCCTACCGTTTTCATAGAGACGATGAGTGAAGCCACCGGCAGTCATTAAAACAAGACGTCTTCGCCTACCGTGGCCGCGGATCCGTTTAAACAGCTTCTAATGAAACTGCGGCTGCGTGGGGAGATCTTATGGGCTCGAATAATTACCACCAAATCCTAAAACTTTTTGTTAAAGTTTCCTCTTTTCAATCCACGGTTCCAAATAAATTTTGGGCGTGGGTTTGGGACCCAGCGGCAATAACAACAAAGTTAACGGTTTTCGGGGATATCGATATCCCCGCCATATTCGATCATTAACTTCATCTGACAAATTTCGAATGGGGCTAGTACAACGGCGAAGGTACTTGAACTTCTCTGCAACCGAAAATGATTTTCTGTGTACAGTACAAGGTTCATTCAAAGTCCGCAAATTTTTACGCATGATCGTTCTTCCGCTGACGGAAAAATTTGCCTCAATTCTTGGTCAGCGCAGGGGGAAAGTCGTCAGAGCCAGGAGCACGATTATGCTTCAGCGGGGATATACGATCGGATGCCTCTGAGGCTGGCGTGTCCATGTCTACACTTCGGATTTCTGCTGAAGGCTCCGGATTGAACGCAGCAGGTGGCCAACTGAACTGGTGTTCAAAGTACTTTCCCAAGTGGTCCAAACCTTCTTTTTGCCGGACACTGGAGAGCCATTCTGTTCTTCGATAATTTCGCTGGCAAGAGAGTTTCTAGGACCAGTTAAACGAATCAAACGAAACAGCATGCGAATGCCTATAACAATTTTTGCCTCTTCCATTTCTCCGGCCTTCTATGTTCATTAGGCTTGTGTGTCTCCACAGACACTCAGATGACGCGTTTGGTTGAGTTGTGGTTGATGTCAGGTGGAACCTATCGTCGGATAATCAGCAAGGCTACGAACACATCAGCGATCGAATGTTTGGTTGAGGTTGGCCGGGTTGTACAGCAAACAGAATTTCTAGCTCCGAGTGGCACTGTGAATATCTGTTCCCCGTGAACCCTAATATCCGAAATCTGGTCAGTTGACGGTTCTGAGAGCCCCGTTTGATTTCTAGGTCAATAAGCTTTTCAATGGCTAAGCGTGATGCGTGCTTTTTGCGTAGACTTGAAAAGCGCAATGAAAAGAAGTGACGCACAAGTTCTTGGTCTGGTATTCCAGAAAGCCGCGAGTGACCTCCTCTACCGTTAACAGATGGTGCTGTGGTCTATTTAGGTTTGGGGGCTGGCTCGTGGTAGGCAAAACGTTAGGCGATTTCCAACATCCCGGAATAGAACCGTCCGTGATCGGCACACATATGAAGAGGGTGACTTCGGTTATCCGTTCGTCTTGTATCCAACTCAAGACGATAAATGAAGTGAGCCCAAAAAGTGCTTAGTCGACCTACCCAAACATTTTGTTTTGTCTTGCCGACCGTGGTGCAGCCTGTGTCGGTCGTTGGCTTACTGCTCCGCCAAGAATGGTACATCGTAAGGCATTGAAGCTTGAGGTAACATTTATGGAGACAAAGTAAGATTATCACGACCATATTTACAGGGTTATCACAAAACACTCCGCAGGGTTGTGCTAGAACCTTCGTGAAGGGTGAGAAGCGTTGAGGTAGATATACCCAATCCGCTAGACATTTATTTCGTTTTTCCCTCGTGCGAATTTGTGAAAGAATTTTTTCGTTGTTCAATCTATTCACAGAGTACACACAAGTAATTGATGAATTTTATAACTCTAACAAAACATCTGGGAGATAACCCTTGATATTTTGCGTACATTTATTATTTTATATCTAGTCCTAAACACGACATCAATTTATACCGATTGCCCTCTGCAGCCAATGATAGACCACAACAGATGTGGACGAAACGCGGTATGCAATGCCACACCTGCAAGACCTAGTGGCACTTCAAATGCACGGGTTTACAGGACGACCAGATAAGCCGACTAGCTAACTCTCCTGACCCGTTTTTATGCGCCAGATGCCTCTACGTTAAGGGTGCAATGCATACCGCGGCCAAGAGGAGAGCCCCCCAAAACGGTACCCAATCCCCACTGCAGACTCAGAAAGACCGATGTCAACGTTCCGCTTTGATCGGCATACTCGACGCGAAATTGGAGCGAAATTGAAGCACTAGAGGATTCATACACTAAGAATGCAGCGACTTGGACGAAAGTTGACGAGGAACTTTCTTCGCTGAACGAGTACCTCGCGATATCCATACCGGGTCCTCCGGCCACAAAGAAAGTAATACAACACCCTGACGCGGCTATAAAGTCCGCCACAGCGTCTCTAGTGCACAAGCGCCTAAGGGAAAACAGATTGATGATCTGGGGGTCATTCTCCGGAAGAATCACGCCAGCGAAGCTGGCACAATCAATCCTTATCAATGTCCTCACCAAGCCTGATAATTCGCTCCACGCAATATGGTTACGCCAGAAGGGAAGTAAGCGAACTCTTGGGCCTCTAGTCACTCTCTCTCCCATCTGACGTACAGAAGATCTTGGAGCGGGCTGGCAGCATTCAGAAGGCCAACCCAATGATCAGGCATCTATCCAAGGATCGCCCTCTAGACGCGCGAAGGTTTGGTCACAGCAAGTCAGGGGTTGAGGCACGAAACAGGCTACCGCTAGGCACCAATTTAGCCGACCCCAAACTCATGACCAAGCTGACTGTGGTCATATCCCGTTGTGCTCCTGAAAGCAGGCGACGTAACCAGCTGCGTCTCCGTACAGCAGTTTCTATTCGACCACCACATGCCTCCCGCCCACCAAAGGCAGTGATGCCCTGGAAGAGGCAAACCTCACATGCAAGCAGCGCACAAAGTACGTGGAGCTATCAAAGCTTATCTCCGTAACAGACGACAGCTGCAGCCATGCACTCCCCAACAAAGCCATGGCCTGTGAACTGGACTGAGTCAGTCAGAGGCAAGCAGCGAAGCCAAACTCCAGCTCCACTCCGCCAAAAGCGACCTCTGCTTGTGGACAAAACCGTCGCCCAGGACCTCGACAACCTAGGCCATAAACATGACTACAGTCATCCGGAAAATCCCTCGTACATCCAGTTGACCACACTGATCGCCGGCGGATCGGGTGTCCACACAAACACGAAAGAAGAGCGACTACAGCCATACAAGCCACATAAAATTCGCCAGATTAGAAAACTACTGACTGGCTTCAATGTGCAGTCCTCCGCGAAAACGACCCTCTTGGGAGCACCACCAAAATCATTACTTCTTGGTGCCTAACCCAGCGCTCAGAGCTTCACAGAGACACTTTTTCGGTCAAACCGCGCCAAAACACCCAAGAATCCAATGAGGGGAAAGGTTGCCGCAAATCTTTGATTAACAGCAAATTTGGTGACCAAAAAGATAGTTCTGAAAGAGCTACAAACAGCAACCGTCGATATTTTCACCCACGGGGAAAAAACTCCGTCCCCCGAGGCCAAAAGGCCCGAGCAAACCAGGCCCCCACGGAAAGGGATGAACCTCGCAAGCGAAAAGCACCCCCAGAAACCACGAAGACAGGAAACAGACAACATCTCCCCAGAGGCCACTTCGGAGCCTTGGACTCAAACCCGGCGCACAGCTATTAAGTCTGCTAACCACCCTGGTCACTCAAATTTCGGCTCCTCACCCTCGAAGCTGGCAGAGACAGTGTCGAAATGCTTGTCCATAAACTGCCTCAGCCTTTTCAACAAACTCGGCGATGTTGAACAGTCAGATTGCCCTGAATAACTATCCATAATCGCACCCACAGAGACCTGGCTCACACCAGATGTCGCTGACGTGGAGATCTTGATAGACGGTTACTCTATTTTTCGAGCCGACCCAAGACGAGGGCGGGCAGGTGGTGTTACTCTGTACTTACATGCGCCCTACCAATCCCGATTGTCCTCTCTGACACCACCCCTGCACCCTTTTGCGATGCACTGTGGGTCCAAATCCCGCTGCGCTGGTCCGATTCTCTCCTCAGCGTGGTCTACCGTAGCCCTTCAAGTCCCCTGAAGATGACCAATTCCCCATACAAACCCTTGAGCAACTCTCCTGCAACTACCACTTCACTCATCTCCTGCTGGTAGGTGACTTCAACGCCTGGATTGAGCTCCAGCGCGTCAAATCAGGTAGACTTTTTGCAGCGGCGCTGTTTGAAGTCGTTCAACAGAGCGCTTAGGACCAACATGTCGTTGCACCCACCAGATACCGCGCAGTCCAACTACCACCCCCTGGATTTGGTCATCACCAAAGAAAGACACTTCGTTGATCAGGTAATAATTAACACTCCACTGGGACATAGCGACCACTTTGTGCTGACCTTCGATTTCATCTGCTATTGGGCCAGAAATCCCAAACCTCAAACGTGGCTTCGAGACTTCTTTCGTGCAGACTTCTCAGGAATGCGCATCTTCCTTGAACAAGTCACACTGGGACCAGCTCAAGTGGAAGAACTAAATAGGACCATTGTCCAGAAAGTTCACGAGGCTGAGGCGACATTCGTCCCAAAAAACCAGCACGCATTCGGCGAACCGCAGGATGCCAAAAAAGATCCGGTGACTTCTGGAAAAAAGGTCCCAACTCTTTTTCAAAAAGATGACTACTGGGGGTACAGAAGAGGAGCTGGCACTTCGTAAAATGCGGAACTGCTGTAAATCGGAAATCCGCAAAAAAAAATGCACGAAAACGGGCCACCATTCTAGACCCCGCTCGAAAAAATAAAAACGCCTTGTTCAAATACATTGACATCGCCGCAGAAACTAGCCATCCGCGTTCTCTTCGAGGGACAGAAACGGAAAACTGACGAAAGACCCAACAGTGTTATCTGAGGTTCACAGAGAACACTATGCGTGTCTATGCTCAGCCCCAGCGTCTTCGTCACATCCACTCTTGTCAAGGTGGAACTATGAACAGCCTCTAACCGAATTGGTGGAGGAAATTCGTCAACGCTTGCACAAGATCAACCCATTCCGCGCGTTGGGGCCTAACGAGATCCATCCAAGGATCCTGAAGGAAGCGTTCTCCACACTGGCAAATCATTTACACTTGGTGTTTCGTCAGTCGCTTGACGAAGGCCGCCTTCCCCCTGCTTGGAAGGAAGCGATTGTCACGCCAATCTACAAAACTGGTGACCGACTATCGCCTGGAAGCTATAGGCCTATAAGCCTCACTAGCGTGCCGTGCAAGGTGATGGAACGCATTCTGAAGCGAGCTATCCTAGATCACCTTACTTCGTGCCATCTGACATCTCCAGCACAAGACGGATTTCTCCCAAACCGGTCTTGCGTGACAAACATGCTCGTGTTTATGGACAGCTTAACCCAAGCCAAGGACGAAGGCCTCATAGTGGATGCCACATTGTTCGGCTTCTCAAAAGCGTTTGATAGGGTCCCATACGTTTAGCTGCTCCATAAACTCGAGTCTGACGGGATTCAAGGGAAAATCCTTCACTGGATCAAGGCGTTCCTATCAGACAGATCATTCCGAGTGGGAATAGGCTCGACCTACTCCTCTCCAGCGCCGGTCTCCATTGG
>NW_008751657.1:281157-285712 GCF_000715545.1 Opisthorchis viverrini | reverse complement strand
AACCGCCAGCCACAAAAGAAAAAAAAAAAACCCGACCCGGGAAACTTGGGCAAAAGCTTCGATCCTGTGTATCAATCCGTGAATCCATATTGGCTGGCACTGACCAATCAATGTGTGCCGTCGTCTAGTCGTTAGCCGATGTGTGAGATCTCAGTCCAGTCGGCGTGATGTTCGGTTAGGAGCGGCTGGCCTCCGGAAAGCTCTCATGTCACCGTCAGCCACAACATTGCCCGAGGCTTTGAATGGTTGTAAAAGAGCACCTAAAGCATCATTGATACTGAATTTAACAGACTTATAGTCATAACTCCATATATAGTCCGTTGGGGCCTAAGTGGACACAACAAACAGGGTGCGGTGGACCTGACTTTCTAATGTTTCTCCCACATGTTATCAAACCAGCCTTCCAGAGGCAACTGATAGGAGGTATCCAGTCAAGTAGTGAAGCTTCCACTCGGTCGCTCACCCCGTGAACACGTCACCGGTGCACCATCGGGTTCGGTATCATAATGAGCATTACAATACCCACGCAAGCATATCCAGCTGCAGTGGCTTCTGCATCACCAGAGGCGCGCAGCCTAAACATGGAAGGGAGCGAGAGAGTAGCGAGTTCAGTTACAGTACTTCCTTCTTGTATCCTTGTTTCTGACAGACAGCATACGTCATTACAGATGGAATCCAGCGTACGCGCAAGAGCCACTTGTTGTTCTGCTTGACCCGGTTTGCCAACGTTAAAGGCAGCTAATTAGACTGGCTTTCAAGGTTCAAAGTCAGACTTCTAAGTGTTTGAGTTTTTTACTGAGCTTGGACACAGAATTTGCAGCTGAGCGTGATGCATGGTGAACAAAGCGGTCAGTCTTATTGCTGGGATCTGGGATAGGGCTACATGGGCTAGAACTTCGTTCCACAAGGTTATACTAGGGACGCCAAAGGGGAGCATTCGGATGAAGAGCAACGAAATTCCCAACATTTAACCATAATGCGATGTGATCTGGAGGTAAGGCCCTACTGTGCTCTGGTGAGAGTGTGCGAAGGTAGTTGGGTGTTTCATCCAGACGACCATAATTATGGCAGCGGCTGCGCTACCTTTCTCTGAGGAAACACTGATTAGAAAAGTTTGGCCCTAAAACCTGCACACCCCTGATCGCCCAACGGTTGGTCGTGATTGCCGCGCATTACTCACTCCGGTCTAACTACTTTTGAAACCAAGGAGTCTGGTCCTGCCCAGAAATCCTCTGTTTTGCGTAGCTGCACTAGGAATCAGACAATTATACTTTACTACCCGCTTCCTCGAACCAGGCCGACCCCCTGGGTCAGACTATTGAATCATTAGCTCCAGGAGGGATCCACCCAGAAAAACCTAATGATAACTGCTGCCCCAAAGTTCAGACGTTCGAGCCAGGGGCTAGGAAAAGTGTTCTCGAACAAAACCCTGCATTCTCGCACTGCACTGTGGGTCAGATTTTTTTAGTCAAAGGTTCAAGAATGGACACCCCATTCTTCGGACTGGTCAACCGGGAGTTATCATTCACCCTTACAGCACTTCATTCCCACACATGCCTCACCGAAGTTCTGATTCATTTAGCTGTCAGTTGTCAACTGCCGTTGATTCGTGTATATAATTCTACCCAGTAAAATAAATCAAAGTAAACCCTCATTAAGTTCAAGAGGTCTCTTCCATATTGCGACGTATTCTGTGCCAAATCGGGCAACAAGAGACTTGCACAGACCTTGTTCTATTTTTCGATCGCTGTATGTTGTGGCTCGGAAACATACATACACAAAACTAGTTCGACCATACACCTCAAACCACTCGAGACGAGCACCGTGTGAAGATCTACGGAAAGCCCCCTTCTGAGTTCATCATATTACTGGTGTCAGACTGGGCTGTCCCCTTTCACCTTTCCTGTTCAACTTCGTCATTGATACGATAATGGAAGACTCACTATCAGCCTGTAATGCCTGTGGAGTCGAAGTTCTCCCGAGGTGTCCGCTCACAGACATCGAATACACTGGCAACATAGCTCTTTTGGGCTCTGACCCCGTGGTAATTCGAACAGTGTTAAAGGATTTAAATAATTCAGCCTCATGGTTTGGAATGCGAAGTGCTCAAACCCTTGTCTCATGCTTGCGGATGAACCGATCGAGGTGGTAGACAAATTTACCTGATCAGCTGTATCAGTCCCGGTGGTCTTGCGAAAGCCGATATTTACATCCGGATCGGGAAGGCCAGAGCAGTTTTTGTGAGTCTGCGTCACCTGTGACGTAGGCGTGACATCAGCTTCTCCGTCAGTTATCGAGTTTACAATGCTGCGGTGATTAGAGCGCGAATTTACTGACAGGATAGTCCGCGTTTCGAACCCAACCTCTGTCTCTCGACTTCTGTCTAGGCTTGGGTAACCTGGCAGTATCCCAGCCCTCGCCCTTCCTTCGAGTGGCATGGCAGCTAAGCACCGAAAGGGTGTTACACATAAACGATTATGTTTTTATCGAACCATGGACCTCCTGGTCAGTAAATTAGCGCTCTAACCAGTGAGCCATCTCGCCAGCGAAGTATATAGGTCATTACCAGTAAAGTCAGCTACGCTGGTCACTGCCGTCTTCCTGAATGGAGACCCCGAGACGATCCACATCGGTGGTTAGAAACATTGTCAGACATGGTCCAGTGGAGCCCTCAATGGCGCTGTTGCATCCAAGTCATTTCCTTCAATCCATAGCTCCTTTCCCAGTTCCCCCACTCAAAAGTTCACTGATAGATATGAATGTACGCACGCATTTATCAGCTCCCACCTCCAATGCACAGTGGCCTACCCCACCTCCCCAAATCATCGGTGAACGAAACTGTGGTAGCTTCAACCACTGTACAAGTACGCGGTTTTTACAACTGACAATGATGGTGATATATTAGAGTTATGCAACCTCCTGTCATTATCCTCATTCTTCCACACGGACAAAAATAAGTTTTCCAGCTCATAAAGCGTGCACCGAAGTGAAGTGGTACCAGCTTCTACGGCTTTGCGCATCGAAGATAAGGAGAATATAGAAATGATGTTCACGCGTTTGATGCGATAGCCCAGTCCGTTCATTGACGTCAAATAGCCTTGTTTGTCCAGTATAGTGGGAAGTGATAGCTACGCAGTGGATGCGATAGATTTGATGCAAGAGTGCCATTGGCTGCGTGCGATGTGGGCAAAAAGGCTTCTTGTTGAGCTTTACATGCGGCTGGAAACCTTACAGCAGATGGCATTGGACTAACTGCAATCATGCTGTCACATTCTGTCTAGGTAAAGTTTTTTGCCCTTGTCGGGCTAGGTTCTTAAAAGACGGATTGACCCTAATGATGGCGTCTTACGTCGATGAGAGGCTCAGATGTGTCTCGTTGCTGTTCTAAAATTTTTACTCTTGATAGTTTTCCCTAAGGCTATAGGGATTTTGCTGAGTTATTACTATTTCAACTCTTTTCAGGGGCATTATTCCAAACGGTTCATCGCTACTAATGCATTTTTGTTGATAACGCCGATCCCTTAAGTTGAGTCAGATAGTCTTTTTCTGACTTGTATACCGTGGGCCAAACGACGCCTATAATCTGAGTTTCTTGAAGCAACTCATCACCCGTTCTCAGAGACTAAACACCCGTTGTAACTACTCTGACGGGAATGACGTGTTTTTCGGGCTTGGTTGTTGTGCTGATAAGATGAGCCATGCTGGATCGAAACTGGCTCCTAAAGGTTTAACCAGGCCTGACAGTCATAAGGGGAGTAACCAGACAGTGCAACAGCTCTCACACTACCAGTTCGCCTTTGGATAACGTTCGCGATAGTTGACATGCTAGTCGCACTCTTTAGGTCACACCGGTTATGTTTTCTAATTCGCATACCACTTTGCAGAGCTCATTTTGTCCAGCCTTGTGCTCAGTGGAGGTAGCCGATGGGTGGATTTCTTTTGAGCTGACAGCGAAACATGGAAGTCCTGACCAGTCGGGTCGACAACTGTGGTTCCCTATATGAAAATCCCGATGGTTAAGTACACTGACAGACGTGGTCAACTCATGCAGCTGGTGCTGCTCGTGTATCGAAGCGATCGCCCCACTGTTTGAAGTCTTAATCGTTTGGAAGGATGAAATTCACGATCATGTTCAGTGGTTCCAAATTTTTGGACCAGTAATGGGACTTTCCGTGCATCGTCTCGATTGGCACATTCATTCTGAAGGGCATATTCCCACCGTGTATGTGTGACTTGATGTCGACCCGTGGTTCATTTCTGATATTGTTCTTGCGTTGACAAAGGACTCTGAATCACAGTCGAAACGTGATGTCGGCGGCTGAAAGTTGAGGCTATGTCGGTGACTACAGCTGTTGCGACTTTGGTTGTTCTAAACGATCATGTTATTGTTGCAGATTTGCTGCCAATTGGTCTGCTGAACTGTTGTCTAGGTTACCGATGATCACGGTACGATGATTACGGTACGCCACGAAGAGACTGGACCTTACCGTGGTGTGACGGTTTGCGCACCTCAGCGATCCATTGAGCTATACTGGAGAGTGTCCCGCGACACTCA
>NW_008751657.1:278427-279001 GCF_000715545.1 Opisthorchis viverrini | reverse complement strand
AGAAAGCCAAAGAAATGGAAGAGGCCCAGAAAGCAGGTAATGGCCGGAGATTACTCCAGTTGATCCGTGCGACCGGTCCCCGGAAACCACCTGTGAGTGAAAGCATCAAGCATCAGAATGGAACGACCATCTCGAATAAGGAGGAACGCCTTGACCGGTGGGCTGAATACTTTGAACAACAAATGTCTTGGCCACCAGCCGACACTCATCTAAAGCCCACAGGTGAAGTAGAACCCTGGGCGGTGAACGTGGAACCACCTACGGCCTCGGGGGTTTACGACTGCATTTATTTTCTCAAGCGCCACCGAGCTCCCGGTCCGGATGACCTTCCACCCGCACTGTTCAGAGGCGGGGGTGAAGTCCTCAGTCACCGCTTGTCCGATCTGTTTGCCTGCATTTGGGAAAAGGAGTCTGTCCCAGACAACTGGGGAGAATCGGTGATAGTGCCCATTTTCAAAAAAGGGGCGCGTAGTGAGTGTGGTAACCACAGGCGGATTAGCTTGACCACGGTCGTAGCGAGACTGTTGGCGTCAATTGTGCTTCGTCGCCTTACGGTGACCCGTGAGATGCTGAC
>NW_008751657.1:257768-277342 GCF_000715545.1 Opisthorchis viverrini | reverse complement strand
TTCCAGAATGGGGCCACTAACTAATCGAGGAGACATCATCAATGCGTTGTTAAGGCGCGTAGCGATGGGTTGGTTGTTGTGTTGCCCAACTCAGGGAACCAGTGATCACTTTCCAGAATGGGGACCACCACTAATCGAGGAGACATCATCAATGCGTTGTTAAGGCGCGTAGCGATGGGTTGGTTGTTGTGTTGCCCAACTCAGGGAACACACCAGTGATCACTGTCTAGCAGGTTATTCTTCTTCTGTTATAATGATAAGTTATATCCCTAATTTATTACTTGAAAGAATTTCGGTTCACCTATCCGGTGCCTTATTTTCACTTTTACTCTGGGTTGACGAACTGAATGCCGTACATTTCTGATTTAAAGAAAATAGTTACTTACCATGTTGACAAGTAGTTAAAGTCAAATGTGCCAAAACTACAATGGGTGCACGCGGCACTGTCCCCTCACTTGAATGCCACTATCAGGTGGGACATAGTTATCACTATTGGTTCCTGCATTCAATTCATTGTCTGTGAGCATAAAACTCACGGCGTACGAATATGTACCTCTTGAAGCACACAGGTAACCGGCAAGTTTTCGGGAAGACAGTCGTGTCTATTTTTCTGCGGCGAGTGCCACGTCAATCGAGATTTGGGTAGGCCTGAAAATACACTATGCTTGGCGAATCTAAAAATTAATGTGACGCAAGGCATCAGACGTTGGTCTGTGTGTAATGATAGGCAACCGATAGCTGATTGTGTCCGTCAGTTGGCGAATGAATGACTCTGATTAAGAACTAATCGTTATTAGGTAGTCTGGTGGAAACGCTGGTAGGGTGTTATATTTAAACAATGTACGGCGGTCTCTGGAGTATTGAACCAAATGAAACATGGGCGACATTACGGAGCACATTCATTGGAAGACGATCATTGCAAACGAGAGATAAAGCTTGATTCGGCTGCGTGGCTCGTCGAAAATAGATTAGTGTGCAAATGAGATTATTTGGGTAGAAATGGTAAATTCATATCCGGCAATATCTGGCACAAAAGCTACGTCAGGCCAAGTGACCAGGTTCCAGGTTTGGTCGGATTTCCACAAAAATGGGGACTCGATCAATTGAGTTTGTCAGTAATTCGAGACTTGATCAGCGTTATACGGTGGCTCAGCTTTTGCTTGTCAGCAAATTAATTGTTGTTCTACCATGATCGCTGAGCAGATTTGTTGATAATAGCGTTGGCTCTTATGGTTAAGATACCGCCAAGCGTCCACACTCCTCTGTGTGAAAAGCATAATACACGGAAATTCATGTAATACATTTGACCTTGCAACTATTGTTCGTAAGACAATTTTCTCAAATCGACATCAACGTTTTGTTTTGTTTTCATAAATTCAGTACATTCCTTGAGAAAGACCTGAGGAGACCGTTGCTTTAGATCCTCAAGGTTTTACAACCAGAATCATCGCCAGCCGTCCATAAACAACCAGCGAAGATGCTGGTGGTTGGGTTGCATGTCTACAAGACCAGACCAGTAAAAGTGCAATGAGCAACTCTAAACCAAAGGCAACCGCCTCGATGCGTCTCTCGTCTTCCTCAAGTGCACCTGGCCACTTGCCTAGAGTGCGGATAAAAGCATGTTGCATACTCCACAGGTGATTTTTTTGACATCCTGAGGACATGTCACCTTGTGGGGTTTGCAAATATTTTCTTTTGGCTGGTACTATTTTCCAGAACGACTACCATCATCTGCTCTTGGCTTGCTCTCTTTATTACAAATTCTAAGAGAGTGAAAACGAATGTTTACCCTTAGAGCGTCTTGTTCCTTGCTTGTGGCATCGCCATCAACTTACCGTGATTGGGTTTTATCTATTTGAAGCTTTTAGGGGATACGCTGTGATCTAACAGATCTTGCACACCTGTCTGTACCGATTCTGTGGTGACTGAATCTGCCTTCGGTTCCCGATTGATTTCGGATAATCAGACCCCTACGCCTCCTCCGAAAATGCACATCCCTAAACAACTTGCAGTCTATTTAGCCAGACACCGTTCACATAACCATCTCACGCTACTACCTATACCAATCTTCAGTTCACTTCCCCTAAAATTATTCTTTCGGTTCATTTCACATGCCTATCCCCATTTCCTTTCTGCCATCCAGTTATCATCACCAGCCAACCATCTGTTCTGTCTCTACCGCCCGTGTTTCTCGCTCGTGAAGTTCCGAATATATTTGCACCTGTCCCATCCTGTTTGGCATTTTGCCAAACAACTCCCCAAAGCTTTGTCGGAATTTCGATGAAGTCACTCATTAGTTTGGTCCTTTGCACCACTTATCCTTGTTGGCTATCAACATCAGGTAGTTTGCCAATATTTTGCGAGGCAGTCCTACTTGGTTCCTGTGTTTTCACACTCTGACCTCCAACCTCAGTCTATTCCTACACACTTACAAAAACCTAGTACAACAATGTACTCATCCTTTCTCCAGCCTCCCTGTTCATGTGGGCCTGCTTATCATGAAATGCCCTCTGGCACAAAAAAGGCGAATGCCAGGACTGACAGTAAATCAACAACACCCTGTCTTATGGGAGCGGACGTTGAAAAGCAAATATCTTACAACATTCTCTTCTCAGTGCTTATCAAGGCAAAATTCATACGACAGGACATCTATAGAAAACTGAAGCGTTAGTTGTCAATGAAATCTGACCGCATAAAGTGAGAAAGTCTGTACGAACGGTTGGCTTCAGGCTCAGTTGATCTAAATCATCGCATCTTTGAAAAATCGGCAACATTGTGCATGAGGTTACCCGGCAAGGGCTATTTCTCATCACAGTGGGGAAACAGTAGTTCTTAAGTTGACACAATGATCGTAAACCAGAATATCACCGTGCGTTCTGTCGATCAGTTAATCAAATATCGGTGGTCTTCAGGGCTCAAGAAGGACCAATTAAGACCAACTGAGAAAGCGACAGACCACCTAACTTCATGCGTTCTGGTTGCGGTCACCAGAATAGCATCACACTTATCAGAGACGGTGATGCAACTCGCTCCCGCTGGTCGGAAAAATGGAATGAGCTCAAAAATTCAGTGCCGCTTGTTCGACGGACCGAAATCTTGTCGACTTTAGCAAGTTGTTCATTCGAGCATTACATTAACGTTTATTACCCCCAGCTTTCCTCTGAGTGAGTTTATTTAAAGTCTGTTCCAGCCACCATAACTTCGTTGGGGTGATCAAGACAACCGTTAGTGATTTTGTACTTGAGGGAATTTAACGCAAAACGGTGCACCCAAATCTGGGTTGTGTGCACAAAATTGCTTGATCTGTGGGGGATGAACCATCATCAAAATCCGTGTATGCAGTGTTCCGCGTGCGCGTACGATCCTATGTCATGAACGACGGCTGATATTTAAACGAGGGTAGACAAAATTTAGGGTATCTTTCGACTCATATCTGACGCATACCTGACAGTCTGCATGTCGGCTCGGATATGGCATCCCAGTCCCTCAGGGCCAGTTTCACGTCTATGCTTGATATCTGCCGACCAATCTTTGCACGGAAGGCACGGACAGACTTTTGGTTCCGAAGTTAGGGACAGGACAGATATGTCCGTTGTGGTATTTGGACACTCGGTTTTAGTCTGTGCATACAAGCAATGACGCACGCTATGTGAATATCAAAGTACAATTCTAAAACTTAACACCCAGAAACCTGTATTGGCCGCTATAATACGATTGCGGCATGTCAGGTAACAAAGTGACTCGTGGAGTAGCTTGGTGTACACCTCGTCTGAATCCACCCGCACCAATCCTCAGGCCGGCTTCTACCGTTCAGCTGGTTTCTGCCGCCTGGGATGTATCTCGCTCTTAGGATCAGGAAACAAAACGTAAGTCCTGAATCGGAAGGTTCTGCATAAAAGCAGCTTAACGTGTTTGTGGTGGACCAACAATAACCGATAAGTTTAGTTTGCTTTTGCGCAGATCCTTGTTTTTCGCCGTCTGTATTGCGCGTCCCCCTCTCCCCAAAGTGTTTGATGCTGCATAGTGCAGTGTTGGTCGGACATATGCGAAATCATTTTGAAAAAGCGAATTCCGGAAAAGCAACACCGGCAAATGCTGCACACAAGTTTCCGGAGATTCCAAACTGTGCGGACAGCACGTGCATTTTCCGACCATTTTATTGGCGCCGGAGCCGGTGACAGTTCATATTTTAATCAACTTGGAATCTCTAACGAGAGATACGCTATTCCTTGCAATGCAGCGAAGTGGTTTGCCTGGCCGGTGCCATTTATGGATTCTTCGCGTTTGTTTTTCCCTTTCGTCTTCATGACGCGTATAACACTAGCTCATGGTATGATGCCACAAGTACTCTGCGGCCGTTGCCTTCATTATCCGCATGCCAGGATGTGAGCACTGCGGTTCAGTATCATCGGGGATTTGAACGTCCTGTATCGATTGAATATTTCCGGCAAACATAATCATTAAGGTTCACTAGGAGCAAAATAGTTTGCCCACCAGGGAGATACCATCCAATTGTAAGCATTAAGTAGTTATTACCCGTCAATTCTTCTGACGTCTTTACCCCCTACTTGTGTTGCGTGCAACTACTGAATCACGTTCACCAACTTAGGTGGCTCAGCATAAGGCTCGTGAAAATTGATGGTAACAGCCTGACTTGCCTCAACTCATATTGTTCGTACTCGTCAAATGCGTTAACTGTTCACCTCTCAACGAGTTTAACAGTCGTTTGCAGTTCATCACGCTTTTCTAGTCGTACATATGTTCCAAAAGATGACAGATAAGGACCCTTATATTTCTGCTAATAGGCTTCCTCACCGTTGTAAAACTGTGGAAGCAGTAGAACTTAGCGTATTGCCTGCCATGCAGTAGAAAAAAACCGCTCTCACAGCCCACGACAAAGCACCGCACTAAACGACTAATAGTCCACTTGACTTATAATACACAAAAAGTTACTCAGATCTATATTACCACGATTGAAACAAATCAGTTTATATAGAGTTTGTAACCTGGAGGATAATAAAGCGGCACTGTGTGTGTGTGAGTGAGTGTTCTTCCGGATACAGTTATGTCATTAAGATAGGCACAAGCGTCTGTGGCAATCTTCTCCACCCTATCAATTATCCGGCGAAAAATCGCAGCGGCTAAATTTATTTCATTTGATGGACGTATACAAGTGGAGTGGCAATAGGGGTAGCTGTGTTCAATTAAAGACTTTGTGACTCGTCCGATTCAGTTTGGTATGCATTGTGGGGAGGTTTGATCGTACCTTGAGGTTATGTTGCGTAAACCGTTTATACAGGGCAGTGGTTGCATGTCAACTAACGAACACTGATCCAAAGTTGGTTAATGGCCATCAGGTATAAGGGAGGAGGTATCAGGACTCGTGAACAGTTGCATGACGCAGTTTACAACTGCAGTTCCCTGCGTAGTAATTTCTTATGTTCTTATCTTCGGAAACCGATGCTGATATTCGTGCCAATGGGTTATCTCTTGTAAAAGCGATCTGCAGGAAGACGTAAATGTTTGCCATTTTCTACATTTTATGTAATGTTCACTTATCACTCTGTCGCCTGACTGCCGGCAATAGGCGTCCACTCTCTTCTGGGGTCCTGATTAAAGGTCGCGACTCATGATCCTGTTCACAAATCCATTTGCTGGAGCGTTAGATTAACCACGACCTCTCCCTCGCCGGTAACAGAGAGATAGAACTAAATCGTATTCAACGTTCTCAAGAACACAGACCTACACTATGTGACCGCGTCAACTACCACAGTATCATTCACATAGCGCAAATACTCGGTTCAAAGGAAGTAAGCTGTCATAAACTGGACGTAACTGTTCAAACTTGGATACACGGGTGGAACGATATAGAGAAATGTCCGACAGAGTTCGGCAGAGCACCGCAACACGGGTGATTGACTAATTCAAGGGCAACTTAACAAGCGGGTTCGAAGTGGTTTGTGTGGCTTGTACGAAATGTGATTGCATCAGCGGAGGAGAGGGTATGCAAGTTGTGACTAGCTGTGTCTCACGTAGACCCGAGAATACCTGGTCGCCAGAAGCCAAAAACCAAGGCTTAGTTCAAGTGGAATCGACTTTGCTTAGTAAACAGGCCTTTGTCATGAAGTTCCATTCTAACTATCATTCCATGTCTTCTAACTGGGAGACCCGAACAGGAAAGCGGTTTCGCATACAAGCAGATAGATGAAAAATGTAGGGGAAATTGCACCACTGGGCCAACATACTTTTATGCGTACACACGAAACGACCGGGGAGTTGGAATATTCGTAACACTAGTAAAACGCTACTCGAGTTTCTCAAGTAGTTCATAGCTATTTCATTAGAAACCTCTATCGCGCTTCTCCCCAGTGCATTGTGGGCTTTCATATATTACATGTCAGGAAGCCAAAAGAGATTAATCATATGAACAGCATGACACCTTTGCAAAAATGTGAGAGCAGTAGCCACAGCGTAGCGGGGTAGGTAGATGTTCTGCGACGTGTGCGCGACGTCGGGTGGAAGAAAATACACTGAACAGGGACAGGGGTGAAAAAACTACAAGAATGGTTTCAGTTCATATCCTAAAACGTATACGAAGGCAATGGTAACCAATAACTTGCAGGAGTTTGAAAAGCAGGTGTCTGAAACTCAGGCATTGGATGCGACCATTGGTTTCAGCAGATGACGAAAAATTCGGATCATCTGATTCCTGGTGTTTGATCAGAAAGTTTTGTCTGATTCATCGTCGATCTCCGCAGTGAACCTGATGATTACCAAGCAGTCGGCCTGAAATTTTGCTGGATGTTCAAGGTCAGGATAGGGTCGGATACTGCAAACCTCAGCCACGCGGACACTGTCGTCTTTGTTCCAGCAATTGGTTTAATTGCAAAACCCTGAATCAGGAATTCACAAGTATCAATTTTGTATCTCAAATATGCACCAAAACGGAAGCCACCTATCTCTTGAGCGATGTTTCCTAATCTCTTACAACAATCTCTTACAACAGCATCTACACCCCAAAACCACAATCATGGAAAGAAAAATAGTCGCTCTCATGAGCTTTATTTGAACCCGAATTGCGACGGTTTAAAAATTCCCTAATGCCTGCATCCTGTGATTCCGACACCAAAATAAACGATCATTCACAGTCATCATCGCATTGGGCAAGATGGTAGTGTCATCTGGGTAGCCAGCACAAGGTCTCACTTGCCACATTATCAGTTAAGTTAGACGTCTCGAACCTCAGATACTTTAAGGAATTTAACACCGGTCGGCCCAGAGCAATGTTTTGTCTCGTACATCCCCCATCCGGCTTACAAGCGTTACAGAGGACCAACTGAACAAACAATTAAATGACGTGTTTGTGGGCGAGATTGGTCACCCCACACAGTCGGTTGAAACTCATGCGTGTTTAGTCGGTGAGGCTACTAACATCATTTTCGAACAAAAGTGGTTACAATGCTCTGATCACGAATGCTTAGAAACCATCTCTCATCTCTCGGACTCTATCTGCTTTGGCCAAATTAGGATAGAGCAGAATTTCAGCACATATAGTCAATAGAAAACGGGTAGCCCGAATGGCAATTTTGAACTTTTTGAGTTGTGATCTCCTGAAAGAGCACCATGAGAGCAGTTCAGCAGATAGCTAGGAAGGATCCGCAAGAAAATGCTCTGATTGTGTAGTGAACTACCACACACATAAGTATATTAACAAAAGCTTTTGTGTACGCTTAAATGTCTGATTGTGGGTTTATTCTATGGACGGATATGGGACAATGTAATACAGCAAATCGCCCCAGGTATTACCACGTCATACCAAATCGACGCACAGGAAGTACTACAAATCTGACGTGTAAATTAATGACTTTACATGGAACCGCCCAAGTAAATGTAGGTAGCTCTGGGCTTCAAAACACGAAAATTAGGAAGAACGGGCGATTTACCTTAAATGTCGCGGCGGCTTAAGGCAGGGTTTTCATATCTCAGATCTCTTGGCTCACGCACCACCTTGCGTAATGCAGTGTTCTAATCATCGGTATAATGTCCATTGCAGTCGACGGTTACACTGGAAGCCCTTGTGTAATCTCACTTGGTCCCACTTATCTACCCATCTGTCTATCTACCATTTATTTATCAACTTATATCAAATTAACCCAATGGGTTATATCTGCAGGAACAGGTAATGTAATCCCGCTTCTAGTAGGCGTGGTTTATTGATTGGTTTCAGTCATGAAGTGAAACCACTAGGAAGGATCCGCAAGAAAATGCTCTGATTGTGTAGTGAACTACCACACACATAAGTATATTAACAAAAGCTTTTGTGTACGCTTAAATGTCTGATTGTGGGTTTATTCTATGGACGGATATGGGACAATGTAATACAGCAAATCGCCCCAGGTATTACCACGTCATACCAAATCGACGCACAGGAAGTACTACAAATCTGACGTGTAAATTAATGACTTTACATGGAACCGCCCAAGTAAATGTAGGTAGCTCTGGGCTTCAAAACACGAAAATTAGGAAGAACGGGCGATTTACCTTAAATGTCGCGGCGGCTTAAGGCAGGGTTTTCATATCTCAGATCTCTTGGCTCACGCACCACCTTGCGTAATGCAGTGTTCTAATCATCGGTATAATGTCCATTGCAGTCGACGGTTACACTGGAAGCCCTTGTGTAATCTCACTTGGTCCCACTTATCTACCCATCTGTCTATCTACCATTTATTTATCAACTTATATCAAATTAACCCAATGGGTTATATCTGCAGGAACAGGTAATGTAATCCCGCTTCTAGTAGGCGTGGTTTATTGATTGGTTTCAGTCATGAAAGTGAAACCACTGGGATGAAATTCAAATGCTTCCCAAACGTCCAAACGCAGAACACATGGGACAGTTAAAGGATCATTATCCGTTGGGATGAGGATTTGTATTTGCCTCTTGGTTGGCCTGTCTTCTGACTGGTGGGTTTGCAGCTAAACTGGCGAATTGACCTATCCGGACCTCCGACCCAATCCTTGTGATTTTGCCTTCGAAGTGGTCCCGTTTCTGGGTTCGTTGATTTAAGGGCCGTAGCTGACTCAGTGTTACCATTGAGTTGGCGGTCCGTCGCTTGAATCGGTTCGCAGAGAGTCGATTTCGATGTGCCTATTAACCGAGTCGTTTACGATCTAACATGTATCGAGGGATTCGCTCTTATATCATTCACATCCGAATGCTACGGTCTTCACATTTTCTATATTGAATCTATGACCTTACTGGCCCACTGCGAAGACAAACAACCAAACGTGAAGTTGAGGGAATGCATAGGTAAAGAATCAATTCTAACAGGACACCCCAACATCAGAAGACTGGTCTGCCAACAGGCTCATCGGACAATTAGGGATCGACCAAGATTGAACTGGGTCAGTTGACCAATGATCAATCAACTCGAGCTCAACAAACACGCACTGTCAACTTCAACGAATTCTCATTCACTACGCATTGATAAGGTCATCTAAACTGGTGAAATGTTTCACACCAAAGTGCTCAGCTCAGAGGACAAACCATCTGAGCTATCAGTATTTTCTCGTATTCGAACTGTACAGAGAAGAGACCATTAATGTCAATGTGTTTACACTTGCTCCATTCTGTTTAGCAGTGGTATTGTGGATGGGGTGTACTCTAAGTCGTCATTATTAAGTCAGCCGGGTTAGCTCTCACTACATGAAACAGATCCTTGGGTCGCAGTAGATTCAAACTCAGAAGGTCATGATTCCAGTAGATTGACGTAACGCAGCATAATTTACCTTGAGCAATTTAGGTTTATTGCGTGCCAAGCGTGTGACCATTGTTTCCACTGACCGATATCATACGTGTGGATTCGCATGACTCACTTTGGACAACAATTAGTTTTGACTGCACCGTTTGCTCTGTGAAGCGTAATACAAGCCTTCAGCCACAGTAAGCCAAAAGAAATGCTAAACTGCGGAAAAGAATCAGAGATTGATTCATAAAACTGAAGACACATGGTTGTTTGTTACTGCCAGAATGACGTACTTCGTGACGCCAAGTTCACAACAGCAGAAAATTTACGAACTCACCTGAAACTACTTGGGATACTGTGGATAGCACCCATCGGGGTTGACATATTTCAGACCCCTGCCCATGCCGCTTGTTGTTACGACCAACGTTCCCATTCAACCGAAATCCTAATAGTACTACCTGCAACTAAATAGATTCTAAATGAAACGCTAAAGTTAAGCGCAATCGACTCATTTTGGTGCCATTCTTTGACTTAGCACTCTGACATTCGCACCGAAATCAGGCAGGATTATCGCCGACGCTCAGACACACAAAATTTCCCTCGAACCCTGTCAAACCCGCTGTTGACATGTGCTACAGATTGGACCAGTCAGGTGAGTAGTTTCTCCAAGTATAAAAATTCATTTGTTATGGTCAACCAATCGAATGCTGCTTACACTACTGTCCAATGCGGTTAGAGTTCCAACTTCCTATAAGGTCACCATCGGCCAGCAACTGGCTCGCAAACTGGTAGTGAGATGTGGGCCAATAAATTGATGTATTTATCGTATCTGCTTCATCTGCTGATGGGTCTACTCAGGGTTCAATCATGCGAACCTATTCCAGACAAACATCAATTCCGAGGTCGGTGTAGCCTGGGTGGACTCTCGTGGGAGAGGCAGGTTATATGTGGAGACTTCAGCACGGGTTATTATCAGAGTGTTACGATAGAGTACTGTGAACAAGTATGCAAGTCAGTACCGGATTGCTTTGGGTTCAATTGGTCGGTGAGTTGATGTTTTCCGCTTTAGGTCTGGTCAATTTTGTCTTCCCATCATTTACTTGAACCCTGTACAGTCAGGGATTACTCTCATCATCATAGGCATGATCTAACCATTGCACATCTGATTTACTGGTGTCTCTGGTTCAGTCATTGCAAACTTCAATTCAACTTCGGTCCCAATCGTATTTGTTCACTTACTCCGATACCATGAAATATGGTGATTCCATAAACAATACATCTAATTTCCCTAATAACGTAGGAAGCCATGAAGAGATGTCAAATTGACGATTCTGGCGGTTCCCTCCCAGAGGCTCTCGGTTACGATCTCAACCTCTACAAGATGACATGTTGCGGTAAGTTGGCAATGAACATTTTTGAGGGCATCTATTCCTATGTATTCATTACCTGTCCGAGGTATATAGAATTTCGGGTATCAGATAAATTAACTAACCTCCTTCCACATATTTCTACAAGCCGTTTCTGAAAACTCCTTTCTACTTCGCATCCCACTGATTTGTTGTCATTTCCTCTCACAAATATATGCATCTCGTCGGAAGCGCGCGTTCTGCTTGGTCGTCTGAATTGGTTGGGGAAACACTGAACCCGGAATGCTTCCTACCATAACACGTGGTTTATGAGATATCGGTTTGCATATTGTTCGTCCGGTCGGTTTGTTGGTTGACTGTTTGTTCATTAGCTCTACGGAGTTCAAATTGTCCTCGACAATTCCCCAGATCTCTAAACCACCGAATAAACTGGTGAACGTGAATTGAGTGTGGTTCTTGCAACCCATAAAACGATCAAGTCCACCTCAAAACGTATCTCGCTTGGGTATCTTCTCATTTCAGTGCTAAATTTAGAGCCATATCACTCTAGCACAATTCCTGTGATGCTAAGAGACTCACATCTCTCCATTTCTGAGAAGCGTGCTCGCGGGTTCATCAAACGGTAAGCGGCGAGAAGAGGAACTTACACCAGAGCAGTAAAAAGGGAACAGGAGCATGATTACTGACGGGATGATGAGGAAGTGGGAAATGGAATACCGATATGACTTAGAATGCTTATTCTACTAATACAGCCGATGATATTCCTAGTATCTGCTATTCGTGAGGAGGCTTATTACAACCCATAAATTTATAACCAACAGAGGTGGAAGACTGTGCGAAAGAACATACGGCGAGGAGAACTATTTTAGCCGTGAATCTGTGTGACATCATTCGGTTTGTCAGGCGTCTGGGATCATCTTGTTGTAAGGAAATGTGGTGTGGAAATATACGGACAGATAATAGCATGTAAAGAAAGGGAAAGTGATGCTCAGTGCTATCCAAGTCGCACAAAGCCTTAGCACTCTCAAGACGCGCACATCACGTAAACGTGTACGTCATGCATGAATCGATGTGAAAGACATTGCAAGGCAACAACACACGGTGCCACACACCTTGCCTGAAAATCTTGTACGTACGTAGGGAGCCCAAAATCACAACACAACCCTATCAATGACTGAACCTATGAAAATCCAGTCTGTTGAGCAACGGTCTTGCTGAGTTGAAGAATGTAGATATTTATACTACCACCGCACCAAATGACACGGTGAACAAACCACTGGTAGTTGACCTTATAACATCCCAAGATAAATGGATATTATCAACGTCATCATGAACGATTCAGAGATGGACTATGCCATCAGTCGTTTCTGGGATTTGTTCACCTCACTGGTTTTATACAACACAGTACTTTCCAGATGAACCAAGTGAACTTCAGACGTGATTTGAGTCTGCAATACTTTTGCGATATTTCGCATATCGTACCAACTGAAACATGAGGCAGCCTGGTGCAGCGCATCCAGTGGCTCGAGAGCATCGTAAACGAGAGATTCAGCTGGGTGACTGGTGGGTCTCCAGTCAAAACAAAATTGGTTTGCGAACGAGTGTAGTTCGCTAATTCCTTGACGAATACTCGGAGACTGTGCCTATCTGATAAAACCCAGGAAGGGCAAAACCGGTCGTGGGCTGTCGAAGAGTTTCCAACAAACCTGAGTTGTGTATTTCGGCAAAAAGGAACTTCAGACCGACACCTAGCACTGATCAAGTCGACTAGTCATAAAAAATTTCACAGATTGGTTCGCTGACTACCTAAAGCCCGATTATACTGGTAGTATACTCACTTGAACTGACAAGGTTCTGTCGATGCGAAACGTTCAGCAAGAAATCTGAAACAACTCCAGTGAATCTATGCTCGCCCGTGCATTTCGTGCTCCGTACCCTTCTATGGGGCGGAGGAAGACTTGGAAGTCATCTCAAGCCCGTTTGAAGCAAAATGCAGATTGATGGTAAATAAGATGAGTGCGCCGTTGTGATCCTTTGTTTTTTATCCCTAGTTACACTGCGTGTCCCCGTATTGACTTGTTATTCAGAAAGCAACATAGGGTCCAGTCGGAACCTTCCAGAGGTTTCCCATTTATCACAGTCTTTTTGTAGAGTTCGGAAAAGCAAGACCACTTGCATAACTGCGTAATTTTATGGTAATCCACCATATCACCGGCACCATAAATATGCCTTCCGGATCGTCAGAAGCTAGTTATTTAGACTGGCAGATGCTTTAAACCAAGGACACCCACTGGTGTGATGGTTCACCTCAGTAGGATTGCAGCCCGAGTTTCAACCATGTATTTCGCTTTAATGACGGCTCTAGTGGAAAGAAGGCCGAATCCGGAGAATCTGGTTCAAAATTCCGGATCATCCGTTAAGCAACACTCATTTGTTGGAAAGGTAAATCTGGCAATTCGATCTACTCGAGGAACAACCAGGTCTAAATTAATTGATAATCATGGCTGGTGTTTTCCTTCACTTTCCGGCTACAGCACATTTGAGTCTTTCGCGTTCAGGTTATTTCAATGCTTCAGTGCTTCTTTGGATTGCTCATGTTCGCCTATTCTTCTACGTCCTGTCCAAACTGTCCTTCAGAGAGTTTGCAAGGTCTTCAGCACGCGAATAACTGTTGCTTGGTCACCTTGTGTCCGTGTGGACCCGTCTGAATGCTATGCAAAGCGTTTAAACTGCACCACGAATACGCCAATCAGGCTCATCAAAACCGCTGTCTTTAACCTCGCTTGAGTTACAGTGACACATCGCCATGTGGACGAATAAGGCCCACTCCAAACGTAAAGCCAACCTTCCCACCTAAACTGATCGTGTGAAACGTTCATTTGGGCGAACGAACGAACCATTTGATTGTGGTCGAATGTTTTCACTGAGGTGCGCCTTCCCTATGCAGGGGTCACCAGACTTGTCCAACAGTCCTCATATATCGAAATGCGATGTTCAAGTGCACGCAGCAGGGACATTCGCATAATCGTTGAAAAACCAACGCATTCAGGCAGCAACCTAAGCTTTTCAACTTGCGTTGAGATAGACTATAGCTCGCTTGGATGAAGTGAATTTCGTTTTTAGCGAAATACACTCACTTGCAAACTGATTTGGTTTTTCGAGAGACTCACCTGGAACCCAACTGAATCTCTCGGTTTTGATGTTTCCAGGCAACTGATTGTGCAGCACCAGGCAGTATCAGTCGCTTTGATATACGGGATATCGCGATACATGTATATTTTTGCAATGCACTAATCATAAGGTTGCCGAAAACTCATCGACAGCCCACGACCGGTTTTGCCCTTCTCGGGGCTCATCAGGTGGGTGCAGTCCCCGAGTTCCCATCAATCTTATGTTCTACCTGAAACCAGATTGCACGAAATTAGCGAAATACACTCACTTGCATTTGAATTTCGTTTTGTTCAACTAGCACTTGGGCTCTCGACTGCTTCGGATGACTTAATTTTTTGGGAACTGAAGCAATTCATATTCCTCCACGCATAGATTTAACTACGTGATTAGTAAAATGCACTCGTTTGCAAACCACCTTGGTTTTCCGGAGTACTCATTTGGAACCCAGCTGGATCTCCCACTTATGATTTTCTTGAGCAAATGGATGTGCTGCAAGAGTTTTAGGCAACCTTATGAGTAGTGTATCAATTCTTTTTAACTGCCTAAACTAAGCCAGTAATGCCGAACACATGCTATTCAACAAAGCTCTGTGCCGGACCGAAACACGGACAACTCTTTGTGAGGCAGTGATTCAACGCGGCGAATCGGATCTACCTGTCACCTTAGTCCTTGATAGCTCAGGACAATGCGATAGAGTGATTTTGCCTATAGGTTCGAGAATTTAAGCCACTTGGAACTCAAAACACCTCCCTCAGTTTCAGCAGGTGCACCAGTTAACCGTGACAAATTCACTTGTCGTTAGAATCCACCTAGGAGTGAAGTGGTCACACACCAATCGCGATTGAATTCACTGGGTAAACCTTATAATACGACAGTCCTTTCCTGGATCACATTTGGCTTCTAGCTGGAATCTATGGAGATCCAAGCTCTCCAATGAACTAAGAAAGTATGGCTAGGAAAAATACAAACCCCAAATTCTTGCGGTGCCTGATTTTGACTTTCTTATGATTGAGATGTGAGTGATGTATGACTGGTAATCGTGAGGAAAGCGTACAACAACTGAAGTTCTCCACTGAACTGCATGCATTGCAGCAATTCTCGTTACATACCTCCTTGAGTTGATAATCTTAGCGCGTGTAGCGGCCACATTTATCACAGTCTTTTTGTAGAGTTCGGAAAAGCAAGACCACTTGCATAACTGCGTAATTTTATGGTAATCCACCATATCACCGGCACCATAAATATGCCTTCCGGATCGTCAGAAGCTAGTTATTTAGACTGGCAGATGCTTTAAACCAAGGACACCCACTGGTGTGATGGTTCACCTCAGTAGGATTGCAGCCCGAGTTTCAACCATGTATTTCGCTTTAATGACGGCTCTAGTGGAAAGAAGGCCGAATCCGGAGAATCTGGTTCAAAATTCCGGATCATCCGTTAAGCAACACTCATTTGTTGGAAAGGTAAATCTGGCAATTCGATCTACTCGAGGAACAACCAGGTCTAAATTAATTGATAATCATGGCTGGTGTTTTCCTTCACTTTCCGGCTACAGCACATTTGAGTCTTTCGCGTTCAGGTTATTTCAATGCTTCAGTGCTTCTTTGGATTGCTCATGTTCGCCTATTCTTCTACGTCCTGTCCAAACTGTCCTTCAGAGAGTTTGCAAGGTCTTCAGCACGCGAATAACTGTTGCTTGGTCACCTTGTGTCCGTGTGGACCCGTCTGAATGCTATGCAAAGCGTTTAAACTGCACCACGAATACGCCAATCAGGCTCATCAAAACCGCTGTCTTTAACCTCGCTTGAGTTACAGTGACACATCGCCATGTGGACGAATAAGGCCCACTCCAAACGTAAAGCCAACCTTCCCACCTAAACTGATCGTGTGAAACGTTCATTTGGGCGAACGAACGAACCATTTGATTGTGGTCGAATGTTTTCACTGAGGTGCGCCTTCCCTATGCAGGGGTCACCAGACTTGTCCAACAGTCCTCATATATCGAAATGCGATGTTCAAGTGCACGCAGCAGGGACATTCGCATAATCGTTGAAAAACCAACGCATTCAGGCAGCAACCTAAGCTTTTCAACTTGCGTTGAGATAGACTATAGCTCGCTTGGATGAAGTGAATTTCGTTTTTAGCGAAATACACTCACTACTGATCTGATTTGGTTTTTCGAGAGACTCACCTGGAACCCAACTGAATCTCTCGGTTTTGATGTTTCCAGGCAACTGATTGTGCAAGGCAGTATCGTATCAGTCGCTTTGATATACGGGATATCGCGATACATGTATATTTTTGCAATGCACTAATCATAAGGTTGCCGAAAACTCATCGACAGCCCACGACCGGTTTTGCCCTTCTCGGGGCTCATCAGGTGGGTGCAGTCCCCGAGTTCCCATCAATCTTATGTTCTACCTGAAACCAGATTGCACGAAATTAGCGAAATACACTCACTTGCATTTGAATTTCGTTTTGTTCAACTAGCACTTGGGCTCTCGACTGCTTCGGATGACTTAATTTTTTGGGAACTGAAGCAATTCATATTCCTCCACGCATAGATTTAACTACGTGATTAGTAAAATGCACTCGTTTGCAAACCACCTTGGTTTTCCGGAGTACTCATTTGGAACCCAGCTGGATCTCCCACTTATGATTTTCTTGAGCAAATGGATGTGCTGCAAGAGTTTTAGGCAACCTTATGAGTAGTGTATCAATTCTTTTTAACTGCCTAAACTAAGCCAGTAATGCCGAACACATGCTATTCAACAAAGCTCTGTGCCGGACCGAAACACGGACAACTCTTTGTGAGGCAGTGATTCAACGCGGCGAATCGGATCTACCTGTCACCTTAGTCCTTGATAGCTCAGGACAATGCGATAGAGTGATTTTGCCTATAGGTTCGAGAATTTAAGCCACTTGGAACTCAAAACACCTCCCTCAGTTTCAGCAGGTGCACCAGTTAACCGTGACAAATTCACTTGTCGTTAGAATCCACCTAGGAGTGAAGTGGTCACACACCAATCGCGATTGAATTCACTGGGTAAACCTTATAATACGACAGTCCTTTCCTGGATCACATTTGGCTTCTAGCTGGAATCTATGGAGATCCAAGCTCTCCAATGAACTAAGAAAGTATGGCTAGGAAAAATACAAACCCCAAATTCTTGCGGTGCCTGATTTTGACTTTCTTATGATTGAGATGTGAGTGATGTATGACTGGTAATCGTGAGGAAAGCGTACAACAACTGAAGTTCTCCACTGAACTGCATGCATTGCAGCAATTCTCGTTACATACCTCCTTGAGTTGATAATCTTAGCGCGTGTAGCGGCCACATTTGACGTTGGATATCTACGGGGGAAAGCGATGTTGTAAGCTAGTTCGATTGATTACCAGATTTCCACGAAGTAGGGGGACACTACTGTTGTTTGAAGTGTAGCCGTTAGAATTTGTACAACAACGCGGACGGAACTGGTCGTAATCAATGTCGTAAACAATGTCTCCAGCATAGGTTTTGTCTCCCAAAGTTAAGTGTATCTAGTCATTCGACAGAAGCACTTTAATGTTCTCACAGCCGACAGGCTGGAATCAAGGTTTGTCCGCCTCCCTAGACGGACAACCAATGAGCCGCTATCTAGGCTGCAAATCTGGATGAACAAATTTGAAATTTAATTTCAAAAAGAGACAGTGCCTATATTTCCATTAGAGTATGACAACACGTTGCAGAGGCCAGTCACTGATCTTCCCAGTCTCTGGATGACGACCAAAGTGTTGCCGTTAGAGACGTCCGCACGTTCTACTGACGGAGCAACGTGTGACCTGAGTTGAATTCGTAGTACCCAGATTATCCGTAGCTGTCTAGTAGGCCACCGCTATTTCTTTTATTCAACCATCACGTCGCCTGAACACAATCACCCGTTCAGTCCTCATAACACGCCCAAATGACATGTCAAATATCCGGAGTTCAACACCCAGTACGGCCAAAAATATGCAATGTAGACGAGCTCGAATTGAAGGAACGGAGTGCATTGTGATCACACCAGGAAAGAGGAAAGGAGGGGTTTCTAAACGGGAGCAATGTGAACGAGAATTCAGCTACAACATTTAGCAGT
Source organism: Opisthorchis viverrini (assembly GCF_000715545.1). NCBI lineage: Eukaryota > Metazoa > Platyhelminthes > Trematoda > Opisthorchiida > Opisthorchiidae > Opisthorchis > Opisthorchis viverrini. The sequence continues at coordinate 258,945 of NW_008751657.1, read as the reverse complement.
AGGCACTTGCTTCAAAAGAAGCAACTGGTAAATCCACTTTATAATTCTTCGCATTTCTTGGATAAAACAAGATAAGCGAAAGGCGAGTGACCAAAAGAATGCCCTGGGCCTGGATGCGGGCAGCTGTGAAGTACGTAGAAATTGTAGTGATCAGTGGTGTGAGGAATTTGTATAAGAAAGGCAACGTGAAACTTAGCCAGCAGTCTCAGACTGCTGACTAAATTTAGAGACGAGTCGGCCGACTATGGTCACCTGTCCCAACGATCTCCGTGGTGGTAACCGAGGGAAAATTAAGTGGAGGAGTTCTGTCGGAACGCATCTTTTTCATGATGCCCTGGGTCCACACAGGCCACCGTGATTTTGGCTTTCCGGTTACTGTAGACACGAAATTGCCTAATCCTGTGGACTCTGATAACTTACTCCGCCAAGGCGAGGCCAATGGCATATCCGTAGCCGGCCGAAGTGTACAAAAATACCTGTCACCTGGCAGACGACGTTAGCGGCACTGATCATGTTTCTGTAGGGAAAATACACATGTTCTGGGTGGTGTTCTTGCTAAAGGTGAGACCATGGAGATTGGCGGTCCGTAGTCAACAACCATGGGCGGAGCCAGTCCCTATGGTGACCCTCGAACCATGATTAACAATGCCACCCAAACTTCTAAGGGATATATTGGACTAGATTTGTCTTCATGAACTGGACGGATTCGCTCCATGGAGACCAGGTATTATCGCTTCGCTGGTACCAAAGTACCCGCATTTAGCGGTGATGATGTGCATCTGGTTACAACTGAGCGCCCAGAAGTGGCTGCTTTGTTGATCCCAAAGCTATTCTCGTGATTCCCAATAATGAGTAATGGGTGAGGGTCAAGGATCATTACTCATCAAATTGGTGAGCCCGACGAATAATTAATAATTCTGACACCCTTCACCTTCCAAATATCAACTCCTGAACACGGCATTCTTTCAACTTCAACGACAGCAACGCCCAACATTAACGCTGCCTCTATCCATCTTTCACCATTTTGGCATCACAACCCCTCTATCTGGTTCACTCAAGTTCAAGCGCAGTTCGCTCTTCGAGGTATCACTCAAGAGCATACTATGTATTATCATGTGCTGGCAGTACTTCCTTCCGAAATAGCAGCTGACCTGCGAGACATTTTAATAACTCCCGA
>NW_008751657.1:196752-255106 GCF_000715545.1 Opisthorchis viverrini | reverse complement strand
ATTCGCCATACGCACTCCGCCATCGGTACCTTTGCAAGCCCTGACAGTAGATTTGACCACATTCATTTGGATATTGTTGGCCGATTCCCCCCATCCAACGGCAATTCGTATATCCTTACTTGCATTGATAGGTTTGCAAGATGGCCTGAAGCCATTCCTATTCCTGATATCTCTGCGACAACGATTGCCCGTGCTTTCGTCACCAGGTGGATCTCTATCTTCGGTATTCCTTCTTTCATTACAACAGACCGTGGTTCTCAGTTCGAATCACAACTTTTTCGACAACTAACCGAACTTCTGGGATGCAAGCGCATCCGCACCACCGCTTATCATCCGCAAGCTAACGGTCTGGTTGAGCGTTTTCACAGACATCTAAAAACCGCCATCAAAGCTCATCAGCAACCTAGCAACTGGAGTGATCTGTTACCCATTATACTGCTTCACTTGCGTACTATGTTTCGTTCAACACTTCAATGCACACCAGCTGAGCTAGTCTTCGGTACATCACTACGAATTCCAGGACAGTTTTTCTCATCTGAAGCTAGTCCTCCCGGTGATACGTTGACCTACGTCACGCAGTTGAAAGCCCATCTGTCGCGCCTTCGTTATCACTCACCACCATTGTCAAACAGAGTATTCTATATTCCCCTTAATCTCTCCTCATGCAAATACGTTTTCGTACGTTCTGATCAGGTCAAACATCCTTTACAACCTCCGTATAACGGCCCCTTTCCAGTGCTTGCCAAACATCAGAAACATTTTACAGTACAGTTACACAACAGAACGGATAACATAAGCATTGACCGTTTGAAACCAGCTTACATGGATTTTCTCGATCCTTGCACTATAGATAACGACAAGCCCGAAAATTCCACGACGATATCCAAGACTCCATCAGACACAGATTCCAAGAGCACACCTTCACGAATCACACGCTATGGCAGACACGTACATTGGCCAAAACGATTCGTTCCTGGCGCTCCCTAACTTTCGCATAACTGCCATCCCTGGTTTCCCATTTCCAAAGGGGGAGAGTATTTGTAGCGACCATTCGTTTCACTCTCGCAACCATTTCACCTACGTTCATTGTCCACTTGGTTTCTGTACTTTTGTTTGGATTGAAAACATACACTGTAATGGCACTGTTTCTAAGATTTGCCTTCAATCAGTTTCACTTAATTTGTTATCGTATGGACATGCAAGATGTTTCACCTTAGCTACGCTTTGTTCACATAAAACATTTGACCTACATACATCGCACAATATTTACGTCACTTCACGTTTGGAATGACCTGATGTATTTGTATCATTTCGTATGACGCAAATGCATCCATCAAAACACACATTCCCACGTTCACTGCTAACGCGTACAAATATATAATGAACCTGACAACACATACACCACCACACAACGGAGATACGCAAGGCGCACAACACAACGCAGCAACCCGTGCACGCGGCAAGCCAACAAGACACAACAACGGATCCACCTGACTGGAGTATCTTCAAGAGCTAACCACTCCTGTAGAACATTTCCTGCTCTGCATCTGCAGATCCTTCAAACCAACCAAGTCTTATCGATAAGTCATCTTTTATTTCATTGTCATTGTATTTATAAGGTGCACCTAGCATTTGTATTTTTTTCTTAATCACAAACATAAACTTGTTAGTGCATAACACCTGCTGAATTCTAAGTAGTCTATTTATAAGTAGCGCACTATCAATACAAGCAATATATCTACGCTATAGGGGGGTAGGCGCTCGGCTACAATAGAGGACATAAAGGACTGTGAGAGGTGGCTGCGGCTAGAGGCATCTGTACCGTTTTTGCCTTTCATTGTTGCTTCTGTCCGGTGCTGAGTGCGGGTAGCCTAAGTAAAGTCCGACTAGCTTTGATGCACCGGCATACCACCATGCTCTCTGGTTGTGAACGGCAATATTCCATTGCAAATTTGAGACCTTAGTCCAAGTCTGTCTAATATATCTAGAAACAGCCAGAAGATACGCAACAATTAAATATCTCACAACAAATTTGAATCACTTTCCTTTGTTCCAACTGCATAATGGTAAATGTAACCATTTCGCTCGACAAAACACCTGGTTGCACTTTATGTGATTATTTAGGAAGATCCTTGTGGGCATGTGTCAGTGGAGCTCAACTTGCGAGCTGAACAGCCCTCTTCACAAACTCAGCTAACACAATGGTGGTGGTGGGTGAAAGGCAAGAGTGCCCAGTTTCCTTCTGCGAACGCAAAGCTTCATCTCTAGGGTACACATGCTAAGATCCCCGAGGTAAATGTTACTTTCTTGAAAGGTCTCATGCTATCATCCTGTTAAACACATGTCAGTTTGTTTGTTACATAAATTCCCCGTGGAACACGAATATGCAGTTGAAAACACAATCGCAGTGATAGAACAATGCACACCACGTTGGCCAACCACAATCTAACCCAGATTATGGAAACGAGCGCACGTAGGGCTAGCTTATTCGAACTGGGTCAACTCAGCATGAGACCGTGCATGAGTATCATCATCCATGATAATATGGACGCAGGCTATTCAAAGGTTTCCTAACTCACATCTAGGTAGCCAATGTATCCGTAATAGAAAATCTGTGAGAATACACCTATCCACAGAACGAAAGGTTTACTTAGCTATCGTCTCCTGTGCTCACAAGGTTCAATGATGTGCGGGGTAAATGCGAATGTGATCCCAAGCCAACAAAGTAGCATAAAGATTTCACAATACCAGAATCGCAATGTAGTTCCATCGTTTGAGAATATTAGTAGTGTGTGTAGTCAACAAGGCCGGGACTGAGTTGAACAGGCGTAAAACTAAATACAGCACAAAGTAATTATTCACAGCCTATTCAAAACCTATCGAAATTTGCGCTTCAGCCAATCCACGATAACTTTAACATGGTCATCCATGATTAGCCCATATATCTGAGACAGTGTTCCACTCTAGAGTGATTTGGCCGCACTAGTGGAAGTTATTTTCCACTAACACGTCATGTGGGCTGGAACTAACTTGTCTTCTCTGTGACCGGTTGGTTTCTTCTGTGTTCATATTTTACTCATTATAATTCCTGAGATTTATTGAAAATCAGAATCCGATGAGCATACTGCTCACTATATCTGTACCACTCAATCTCTCATCCAAACTTTCATAGGCTGCATTTTGCTTTACAGTCTCGATGACTGCGTATTGACAAAACAACTGAGGCTATTTGTGTGTTTTCGAGGGTTCATCATACCTGGGGGAGTAACGGTCACTTTCAGATGGTCAGCATGTGAATGCAGCACTGCCCAACCTAAGAAGCCATCCAGGGACAGCTTACCCGATTACAACTTGGATCTATTGCTTTATCAGGAGGGTCAGGTTCCTGAAAGCAACCACTGAATGCCCGAAGTCTACTGAGACCCTCAACTCCGCTAGATGCTGACGAGACAGACAACACCCCATCAATATGCAGCACGCCACAGCCTTGTACCGCAGCCGGATAGTGTGCGTCAGTGTTGGATCAAGTTCAGGCAGTGTTCCCCAATAAAATAGCCTGAGTCCGTCGTATTTTCGCCATCGCACGCACTCACACTCTCGCACTCACTCGCTTGTTCAGAATATAGCTGTTGTGTTCCCTTCTGTGAGTCTTTTTTCGGCACCAGGAGCTGGAGCGGCGTCAGCAGCAGATACCACAGATTGGCGAATCAGCAGATATAACAGCTTAATTGGAGCGAACCTACACTGGAGCGAGGAAAACCACTGCGTAGTAACGATGAGGTATTGAGAACACAATGGTTGTTTTAAGGAATGTCTCACCTTACACAAAATCTCCGGCCAAGCATTAGGGAGTATAGCATTTTCAGTTTGATCAAACTTGAGGATCCCAAAATGTCTAGTAAACCTGGATTGCACCAGAAGTAATGAGTCATTAAGCTGAATTTTCCGTGTTAAATCTACAGGCCGAATGATTTGAAGAGGGATGCACTCAACTAAGCAACACCTACGTTCGATTACCGCTGTCAATTCGATTTGGTATAAAGACAAATGCATTTTCGACTGGTTATATTTAGTGGCTTTTGAAATTCCCCAATTTATACACAAACCGCTTTCAACAGGAAACCACTAAAATACACTGCTAGACTGGGTTTGTGATTCATGAAATTCCCAATATCGAAAGCCCCATTGGAGGGATTATTTTGGTGAGCTAAACAGACTAAATTAACTCAACGATTGTAGGTTAAAAAGGTTTGACGTCGAATGACCTTTTGGAGAAAACTCTCGAGAAAAATTTATTGAGGCGCATAGCAAGCTCAGTGCAATGAACTCGGTGCAAACGTGATGGCCGAATTCCTGAAAATACCTTCTTGACCAGGTTGCTCAATGGTATCCATCTGACAGATGTTATTCGGCCATTATCAAGCTTATGTCTGGCTTCACCAACTTCGGGATTTTAGTCCACGATGGTTTTGGCGTCACTACAATCTTCAGGCTACTCAGAGTGATGCATTTTGAGAGAAGGGTTCTAAACGAAAGTACATCTGAACAATTTCACGAGCATATTCCGCAGGTGAGTGCAGATGGCAAAGAACACTCTCAAGTCAAACATTTCGGTCGCAAAGTGTTTAGCCATTGATCCTGAAGTGGATCATAGGGGTACCGTTTATTATCCCTTGCGTGGCACTGAATCAAACTTACTCGCAATCAGTTAAGTTATTCAGATTTCTCACCCAGTCGATTTACTAAGCTAGAGTTTTAAGATCCACCTGTGTTAACTGCCATAATTAAATGGATTTCATTTCGAACTCACTAACCCCATTCATATATCTCCATTGGTAAATTTTCTTATCACAAACGAATGGATCATACGAAGTGTTATGATTAATGCAAATTTTTACTGTAAGTGAGATCCGTCTATGTCAAAAGCACAGCCTTTTTTGCAGGTGGCATGCAAGCGTGTGTTGCACATATTTCACGTAAACCTAATAGTGTGCACCTGCAATGCCAATGGACCAAGTTCCTTGTCAATCGCCCGTATTAAACGCGCGGCATGGGTTACACGGAACTGGATGGAGTCTGCGAGGCCACGTAGGCACCGACGATCAAATGGTGGAGCTTTCTGCACCCTCGAAACATAGGGTTAAAGTTGCACGGCAACAAAACAAGGGGGCTTTATGGTCTTACAAACACGACAGTCTGGGTTGGCTAAAATTCTTTTCCAGACACCATACAAGAGCGCAAATGAAAACAAAAGCTCTTCGTGCGCCGATAGTGCATGTGTTGAGTTCTTCCGTGTTGGTACCCTATACAGCTGCCCAGATAGCTGAACCGGCCAAGCTCCTCTCCTTGAGGCTTTGAATTAGCTCATGGATGATGGAAATCCTGGAACAAAACTTTTCAGTTTTGCGCGTGAAGAACGAGTAACAACACCAAGAATCGCACGAAAAAGTCCATTTAGACTGGGCTTTGATTTCCGATATTCACCAAGCGACCGTATTTTGCCGTCAACGTAACACCTCTCTTCAATAACGAGGGCCATTGTGCCTGGTGAGTTGTATCGTCTGACACCGTCGGTGCAAAACCTGAGCAGGAATTTGGGAAAAGGGGGCTTGCCGAACCCCAGCAGTTATAGGAAAACTTCTACCCAGGTGAGACCCACCTGTCGAAGCCCGAGTTTCATCTCACATGCCGAATCTAGATATTGCGATATTGTTGGAGCCGCACGACGCGTCATAACAGGCACCGAGCTGATACCCCATGGTTGAAAAAGTTGTTCAAGTTACTTTCCGAGTTCCTAACTCCAGTTGTCTTCCCGAAGATCTATGCGTTCGCTTTTATCGCGAATTTGAACGGTTGTCTCTACCAGATGGCGACCTGTTTTGCAGGTTTGTTGAAGCCGCCCCCGTGAGTTGTTTGCTCACTAAACACATTCTTTCTGAGTTTGTTGGCTTCACAGCGTCACAATACACGTACACACACAGACGTAGACAACTCTGTTTTGCTGTTAAATAAGCACGGAAATTTGAGTTCACGGTTAAGGCTTTCAAGCAGGTTATCCGCAGTTTCCATTGCATCCGTATCCGGAAATTTTCGCTGCGTCTGACCAAGCCGTCTCAAGCATGGAATCGATTACGTATTTGGCTTTATATATATTGCGCTAAATATATCTGTTCAGTTCCGTCCTAATTTATGCCGAAAAACCAACAAGCACTGTCAACTGGTTCATCCTCGTCGAGAATCATCAGGAGTGCGTAGTTCACAAAACTCCAGAGAGTCTCGAACCTACGACCCCTGGTTAGTGGTTAAACACCAAATCTTTCGGCAATGAGCGATTGATCAGCAGTTTTATGAACACGTACTCAAATATGATACAGCGCCCCTCATTTTTCAATAAAGGGATGCACATCACGTAATTCCGTGTGTTTACTAACTCCCAGAGCGTCGACTTCTGTAATTTACTGAGGTGCGCGTCGCTGACCATTCCCATGAAGGATGAAACAGTTTAGCAGTGCTCTTCAGCTTTCCAGCATTGTCTGGCCTCACTGACATTATGAAATCTTCATTAAATTTCTCAAATTTCCTTACACTATCAGAGAACCGTCAGCGCCTTCCAACACTCGTCACTTTGATATTTTTCAATGGATCGACCGCTTTAATTACCTAATGTGGCATAGGTTTGTAGCCGAAGAAGGGGCAGATGGATCCTTTGGTCACTGAGTCAAAATGAGTACGTCATGCTCATACTAGGAAACTGTAAACACAAGTTCGGGCTAGGTGGCAGGCACAAGATCGCGCAAGTTTCCGATATTCTTCAACGCCTGCTGGGTACGTTTAGGTGAGCGTGGAACATTAATCGTATTCAATGGTGGTCTCAGGATAGGTTGTATCCGGAACAGAACAAGATCGAAGGTGTAAAAGCTACATCTGGGGTAGTGTGCGAGCACTGCAGAATCAAGAGAATGCAATCAGCGGCATATCTCAATTCCATGTTCAAATTCCTATCCATCGAGTCTTCGTTGGCACAACCTGAGAAGACTAAGCCGCATACGGACGTGTTCCTCATGCAGTGATCGCTGTCGAGACAGCCATATCACAGGCCTCCAAACTGCTATTGATATAAATGAACAGCTAAACTGGAAGCTGGTTGTGGTGATTAGAAACAAGAACGGCCAACTGTGTGCATTAGTTGAATTAGTTATTTAATCGAGTGCTCTATTGGCCAGGGTCCTCACAGTAAGAAGATCGAATGTTGCGAGAAAATCGGCAGAGGAGAAAAGATAAATGTAAATGCATTTAAGCAAATCGTTCTGTTGACTTAGAAGAGAAGACGACCCCATCCAGCGTATTACTTTTCTTATCGTTGAGACGAACGGCCCAATTTCCATCTCATGCCAACCAGCTGAGTATCCCGATACTCTTCTCGCTAAACAACGTCACTTGTCAAATGTCGTGAATCATGAACCACAGGGCAGAAACTGCCTTTATGAAGTAAAAAATCAGTTTAATGCACCGGTTGCTCTTAGTGTGCTAAAAATTAATGCACCGTGTGTTGAGTATACCAAACTGAAAGTTGTCACACGAGCACTATCACGTTCTGTACAAGGGTACCCTCATTCGAGGACCTAACTTCACACCCGGTAAATCACCACATGATGACCAAATATTCCCGTTAGGTAATCATAGTTCCATCGTCCACATCACCGGTGATATCCACAAGACTTTTACAGAATCATCCGTATTTTAGCCAGAGTTGCTTAACTTCAGAATACTAATAAGATCTTGGCGCGCGAAAGTGGCTCTTTGCTAAATGCCAGTTCTAAGCGTGATCGTTGACTCACCGCAGACTCCAGAATATTTGTATTTTATCATTCCTCACAGCTAACAGCTGCACAGCGCAGCAAAATAGTGAACGAAATCTGGTGAATAAATTGACGCTATCGCATCCATAGTTGAAATCACGAGCCAGAATATGTCGTTATATTAAACCCTTCACAGAATACTATTTTATGTCTTATATCACCCATCCAAAAGTTACGTAATCTACCCTTCAAGTGCTACCAACGAAGATCATAATAACCTCGGTCACCTACAACAACGTAGGGAGACAAACGACGTTTGTTGTGTCCAATTTCATAACATTTCATTGACAATGTTGGTCATAAGCAGGTTTCAAATTTTGACTTCACTACTGCTTACAGGAGTTGGATATTAAAATACGTCCTGAAGAAAAGGATAGGTCGTACAAGCATTTTTACTACCTTGACACCCTACTTTTGGCCGGAATGATGCATAAAAAGGTAGTTAAAGTTAATAGAGCAGTTGGCACATGGTAAGATTCATCGATTGAAGAGGTTGTCGCTTTTACTAGCTGAAGAATCATTCAATGGAGCTCGCCTACTGCTACGAAATCCACGGTAAACCGCAACTGAGTAAAATAATTAATTAACCAAGTAATTAAGTAAGCAATTAGACAAATAAGTAAGTAAGTAGGTAAGTAATTAATTACGTATATAAGCGGCAGCCAGCGCCAACCTGAAATTACTAGTGCTGGCTCTTACATGAAAATATGCGGGGTCTGCATGGTGTTTTGCAAACATTCGGTGTTCTTTAGATACTTTCTTTTTTAGGATCATTTAATGTCTTCTGAGTGTGAACCGCCAGGGTTTGCACACCCAGATAAGTCATGCAAAGCAGCAGAATTTCGCAGCTGATGTGGGTCCGTCTGTGAACAGGACGTAAAGGAACCAAACCAAACGGGAATGTTTAGAGCCTAAACATCTTCACATGTCACAGCATGTGAAATGTAGCACCAGGCTGAATGATCCTTGATGTGGCCAGTTGTCAAGTGAATCAGAAAGTCTCGACTATTTTGTGAGCGATCTGTGACTGCGTTGCTTTGAGACTACAGTGGAGCCTGTGTATCCAAGTTTCATGTGTCCTATTCTATTGCATCCAGTTAAGAACCCGAAACAGCTGACACATGTTGTGAGATTCGCCCTCCCTGAACTCACCAGGACATGTTTGTTTTAGGTGACTAAAAATCCCACTAGGAATTCACTCGCATCATTTCACATCCTTTTTCACACTGAGCAGGAAACAACAGTAGCAGCCGAACTGCCATTCCGTCGCCAAATTCGGGCTGTTTAACCGAGTGAGTGAACCACGATCTTGCTAGTCTGCATTATGGGAAAGTGCTTCGCCTGCGTCGAGTTCACTGAAACAAAAGATTGTCTTTATCCATGGAGTGGTATATCCTTATTCTGTAGAGTTATTAATGATTTTTTATACTACAGCACTGAAACAACTGAAAACACTGATGCTGCTGTTTGGATTTACAGTGTAGACACGACTGCAAATATAGGGTATCCTATTTTATAGGCTTATTCCGGACAGTTTTTGTTTATTCTCTTAACCTACATCAAAGTACAAACGCATTATTCGTAAGGGGATCAGTATATTTTAAGCACTACTGAAACTTAGCTACGAAGCTAGTGTAGAAAAGGTTGTAGGCTTGCATTACATCCTGACGTCTTGGTCCAAGTATGGCGGCGTATCGTCGGGTAAAGCCAATATCAGGATGATCTTTTTGTGACACAACTAAGTGACAATCCATTCTGTCAATTATTCGGGCGATTCGTCCCCGTTTCCACTTTTCGTATGCTTCATGATATCCAGAAAGAATGTAAAATTGAAGTTTATAATAAACTTGCTCTGTTGGGTTCGAAGAATCTATGTTCTCCATGGTCACGTGACGCCTAACGTCACAAAGTATTGGTCGTCGTAATTCATCCAAGGATCGCTGTAGTGGAGCTAGGGCGTAAAACTGAGGGAAGCTTTCTTCAATCTGGTGGACGCAAGACTCCACACTTGTACGTGATGCACCCTTAATTAACACCCGCCGCATTCGTTGCCCCCGGTGTAGAACGGGGGACTGAGAAATACTCACGGTGCATTCTGTGTTGTTTACAATCCGTTGAAGGCGGCGATCTGTGGATTTGGTAAATGGCTTCATGCAGTCGGATTTGTCTGGTATATAAAATTTATACGCTATTTTCAACATCCTGGAAATCGGGTCAGACTGGGAGTCTGGTCTGTGGTGATAGTTGGGATGACAATTGGTAGTCAGCGGCACAGAATGACTGCAGCCCTGCAGCAGACCTCAAACTATCGATTACTAAATTCAAATAGTCATCGATCGATAGCTACAGTAATGATCGACGGCAGAATCATGAAATCCAGCTGTGCGGAGGTCAAATGAGCACGGTTTCAGAACTGGTGGAAAATTTCTGTTGGAAATCTAAAACAAGAAGCGTGTGGAAAGATGAACCAGATTTACTGGATAATGCAATGGCCCGTATTCACTCTGAAGCTGCTGTCACTGACGCGATACTTCGAAGCAAGAATACAACAGTTCCGTCTTTGGAGAAAATATCAAAAACTGTGAAATTTCTGGAACAAAATAGCTTTTGGCGTTCAAACCCATTTTCGTTGGTTAGTGGAGCGGAAGATGATCCGGCAGTGGCTCGAGCAACAAGGCGTTTGCAGATGAAATGTATTCGGGACCTTTGGGAGAGCAGTGCTTGTAGAGGGATAACATCGGATGACTCATCTGTGGCTTTCGTCCAACGACAAGCTGAATCTTCGACAGAAATACGTGACTTTGAAGCAAGTAAGCCAAAAGTACCACGTACCGCAGAGCTCACTACTGTCGAGGCTGTGTTTCGGGAATCATCCTCAAGATATATGCCAGCGCTGAGTCCCAAATCCGTTAACTCCAGAGAAAAAATTGTCACAAATTCTTCCCCGGTGATTTGCGATAGAAACGAAGCCTTGCAAACCTACGCAGAGGCTGAACAGTATCACTCTCAGCACTGAGTTTCTTAAAAAATCATACCTCATCTCCAAGTTAACCCGTTTAGCCTATTAGGCAGCCTATTGAGGACGCATAATTACACGGTAATTAAGTTTTGTGTAATCACAGCGGACCAGTTATCTTTCATTATTTCACTCTTTCTCCTCTATCCATTATCATCATCGTAATCCTCCCCACCCACACGTCTCCAACCATATTTGACAAGCGTTGTTTTAGGTCATCTTCTTATTAGCCCGACGCCAAGCATAGCCACTTTTTCTATATGATCAAACCTGAAGAAATAAAGACCCATATTGTGTTCAGACCTTTTGAAACTGTGCAAATTTCCCCGGTTACTTGTCTAAGGTGGAATTCAACAGCTTGGTGTTTGTATGCTTCCAACCTTCTCAATGGGTTGAATACCATCAAAATAGCACAACACAACTGTATGGGTTCCGTTGACTGATTATCTTTTGATCCAAATGAAGAGAATGCGTAACTTTTGTGTTTCTTTTGAGATTCGCCAACGAGTTTGCATGCAGCTTTTTTCAATGGAATAGCGCCAAGATCCTCGTCAGCAACAACAAAGGCAGAAGCACTAGTGGTGGCACTGATGTTTCACTGCATTACAACTAAAAAAGTCAGTCGATTACACTTAAAGACTTAATCTCAAGAGAAAAGAAAAGAGGGGAAAGAAAATACCTCATACTGGCCTGCAGCAAGCATTCTGATGTACGTATATCTCCGAACACTCGGTGAGACAATCTAGAAAGAAACTGACTGCACGAACGCCATTGATACCAACTAGCGGCTAAAATAAGGCGAAGCAGAGGTTTGGCAGAGTTGAAAAAGTACAGTTTTGATGCATTTTGCGACAACAATCTACCTTAAAGTGACTTATTGGAAGAAAGCTAGTGATTTGAACATTGACGGCAGCAGACACTGAAGCGAGCACTGTTTAGTACAAGTCTTTGACGCCTCAGTGATCGGAATTTATTAATAAATTTGTCAACGAAAAGGTTACTACAGGCGGTTTTTCATCCAACCGTGAACGGGGGTCTCTAGCTTTTGAACTGCAAAGTACGGCAGAGCAATTAAATCTTAACTCGTAATATCACCTAACTAGATTGCGTGCAATGTTGGTCGTAGTGAAGAGTACAGGCAACCTGTCGTATAGAGACGCTACGAGGGAAGAATAAAAACTCGTCTCCAAGTGCAATGTGTTCCTTGTAATTTAGGTTTGAACGCATGCAGCCGTCCCTTAAAGAATCGTTCCTCCAAAGTTGAAACGTCCTAAAATGGGAAATTAAATAGTTTTGGTTTTAAACTTTTCCTGATATTAGATAAAGTATACTTTCATAGAAGTGCTTCATTTACCCAAATCTAAAAACATTTTCCTGGCTCAGGAGTTCATTGAGAACCAGAGTATTTCTTCGGTGTGTATTCGCTACTAAAACATCATGTAAGCAAATGGTGTCATTCACAGCCTGTGTCCAAGAGTGCCACAGCACTATATAACTGATACAACCTTTAACTGCCCTATAGCGATCACTGCTCACTCAGCAGCCAATTAGTTAGGCATTTCTGCGGCATAACGTATTTTACTCTGTATGTCTGTATGTTGTGTAGGCACAACAAAGGTAACCTCCTAAGCTCAGTACCACACTAATCAGTTTGTATACAAGTAGTAAGGACATAAGCAAGGATTTTTTCAGCGTCATAAACATCACCAGCATGAAATCTATGTTCAACAATAATGCTTCACTGCCTATATAGCCATGATTTATTCGCACACCTTATTGTGAAGAAAAGATTGAAAGTGTATAGCGGTGAGGGTTAGTGCTAGTCTAAGTAACCGCACGACTAGACATTCACTCAGACATTCTGATATGAAAGAGACATCGATTAGCAGCCATATCTTGCAGAATTTCCGACCAATCACAGTGGGGATTCCATGACACTTATCCTGGAACTCAGGTCGCACCGAAGGCACCTGGACTTTCCCCAATCTCAGCGATGCCTCGTCTGTCAGGTTCGCCACAAATCTTCTTGTGCCACTCTCATTTGAGCACGGAATGCAGCACTGGCTTCGGTAAACGATGGTTCGGCATGAGCAACAAGTGGTCAGAGGTATTACACCAAAACTCCGCTATAGTGAACTATAGAAAACAGTCGGTTGTGCATTTGTCACCCACGGAACATGACTTTTCCGGTTAAGATCCCTCAAGACTGTGTTACAGACCGTTTGGAATATTTTATCATAGCTTCAGTGTCATTCATCCGACGCTCCTTCCAATTCAGTTCAATCATCGTCTTTTGCACGGAATGAAACCACTGATCCAAAAGACTGTTTTCTACCTTCCACAAAGACATTCTGAAATTCGGGTTCAGAAATTCCAATATAAGCAAATAATTCTAGGGGAACTCCTAATTTTTAGCGTTGTATTCTGCTCACTGCTTTATAAAATGAACCGGATCCCTACATGCTTCAGAGTATTCACTCCTACAGACCCAGAGCCTTTATCTGCTATTAGTTCAGTGCATCATGCTAAACGTGTCCAGCTGGAATGACTAATATGCGTATATACATGACCAAGAATATGGTGATGCCGATTAAGTTAGAATGGTGTACGAATATCTGAATAACGTAATGTAATTGAACCAAAACTTTCTGCTTCTTAATTTTAATACATTACGACACTTGTATTTGGAACGAAACCGTAGAGGGTGATATATTGAGGACTGCCAGAAACTGGTTCTACAGAAAGCGGATTAGCAAGCATCATGAGTTAGAAAAACGTACAGTCAACAATGACGAAATCAGCAGGAGCGGTAATAGTCACTGACGCAGCACGGATTTCTATATGGGTAACAACAAGTAAGTATTAAACGATGTACAAACATACATATAGGGGTAGTCTGACTGTGAGTTGGCCGTAACGGCGCAGAAGTCAGTACGTTCGGGATTTGAAGAACTGTCTTTCGGTCGGCGTCGACGCATCCGCTCGTGTCGCGTGACAGGTCAGATTGCACGGTTTCGTCCGTTTAAAACAAAGCTCAGCAAGGGCTATCTGCCAGGTGCGATACATAGGTAATACAAAAGAAACAACACGTTGGACGTCCGGTTGGTGTAGTCGGTGACGCGTTCGCCTGCTGTCCGCAGACTCTGGGTTCGATACCCGGTCGGCGCGCCTTTCGGTCGGAGTGGACGCTCGTGAATAGGTGCAATCCAGACGGACGGGCAAATTAAGTATTGACATCAGTTACTGAGGCATACGCAGACCCTAAGCCGGGACGAAACAGGGGGAAAACGAGCAAAGAAACGAAACGGTGTCATAATAAACAGATGCGAGTCACGTTACTCATGAGTAGTCAGGAAACAAGGAAAGTTACCGCTGGTCACCGTTGATTCGCAGGCGGAATCAACAGGGTGTGTATTTCAACCCTGTTTTCGCAGATAACCCCTGGGACAATGATCATTTATTGATACCGTGGCGATGTTTTTGTGAATCTGTATGAAGGTCACATATCACGAAATTCCATGCTAATACTGGTGAAACCTGAAAATTTCCTATGGGAACTAGACCAAAATCCTACGCTTCAACTCTACATAGGGAAAGCTGAATAGGACGTGTTCTACAGTGTGGTTGTTTCAATCAACTAAGTAAAATGACGCTGAGAAACGCAAAACGGTTCACCAAGCGCCATAATACGTAGATAACGATCTACTATGTCATTTCTTCTCCGCTATAATGAAAGCTTGAATGCGTGGTGTTACTACGTCAAGGAATTTAGGTTCATCTATCCGATGCCTTGTTTTACTTGCACATTGAGCCGATGAATTCAATGTGGTGCATTTCCGCTCAAAAGAAAATACTACTTACCAACTTTACAAGTAGTTAAAAGCAAGTGGATAAAAAGGCCACGTGGAGGAAGGCTCCCGCATTTGAAGGCTATTAGCATGTAGGACATATTTACTCATTATTGGCTGCTTCACTCAATTTACTGTCTGGTGCTTCGGGGATTAATGAAAAATTCTGCCTGCTAGCAGTCCTTGAACCACTTCACAAGCTGTTCCGGGTAGCCGAAGTGTCCTAATGGATTGGCTACCCAAGAGTGACATGACATTCCGTCAGAACTAATCGGGTGTCAACCTGACAGATATTCCGGCCATGATCATTTTCGTGATATAACCGCTTCACCTCAGTTATTCGGGAGAGTCACGGATCGGACAGAATCAGAGAGGCTTCGATCTAGGTAGAGGTTGAGATGACTAAGTAATCAGTCTGCGCCATGTTCTGAAACAACACACAGTTATTAGTTATCAAGTCACCAGTCGGTACATCGACTACTGCGCGACAATGAGTTCACGAAATCCTTAACTGTATATGGACAAGAGCATTTGCTTCAAACTCGACAGGGTTTATCAGTGCTTTTCAATGTCACGACCGGTGGGAAAATGTCGCAAGACCTCAGCAACTTCTCTGAAGTACCCATAAGTTTTGTCATCGTGAGTGGGGCAAACGATACCGTCTCCCTAGGTGAAGCTACGATGGAAATTCTACCTATCCTTGGTCGGCCACTACGTTTCGCTGGTTGGCTTGGAAATGAATTTTAACTTTGATCATGAATTCTTCATCACAAGTGCGGACGTGCTGTTTATTTCGTTTAATGTCCACGGGGATCCATTCAACTATTCGCGTTTGATCATCCTCAATAATGACTGCGCACAGCAAACATGGATTCGCATCGATCTTTATGTTGCTTCGGCTCACACAGGATGAACGTCAAGGAACCGTCCTTCTAACGATGACTTTGCATCCGCTTTGGTCGTCGGATCCGCATCTACATGGGCTTACTAAATTTCCCCTCTGGAATGACAATCTTCGCAGACTCGGGACAGCCGTGTACTGGCGCCCAGAACTAATGAGACATAGGAACGACAGAGTATCCAGTGGTTGTCTGCAAGTGACACAAAGATGGGTATTATTTTTCATCGTTATCATTGTGTATTACTGTTACTATTATTACTATTAATCAGCTCTATTGGTGTAACGGTGATACTACTGATAGGGAGGCACGCGAGCAGTATGTGTTGTTAGTGGAATTTCACTTTGCGTCTTTTGAAGTGGGGAGATCTGTTGCTGAATTCGCGGAGTCACTTTGTAACATTTGCTTGGATTTGAGCGAGGAATGATTGGAGTCCATGAATCTCCAGGAAAGCTTAAGAAGAAGAAGGCGCGTTCGGGAGAAGATGGGTATCCAGTTTTTGTAAATGAGATGCAAATTAGAGTTTTGCTTCCCTGTTCAATTGTCTGTAACCGGTCAGTTGGCATTTCCTAATAAGTAACTGCGCAGCGGAGGCCTTCTTCTTTTCATTAGTATGGTCGACTGGCCCACAACCGGGATCCGTGACCACCCACAAGTAACCAGGCAAACCCATTCAGCGGAGTTCAGGCCTCATTTCCCCTTGAACCGCAAGTTTGACGAGTTAACTTGTCGGCATTCGATGCGTGGAATGGATGTCGCAGAACAATGTTGGATTTCGAGCTGTTCTAGAGGACAGCTATTAGAACGTTTACTGGTAATCTGTGACTTTGTATCCCGCAAATTGTTTTTTGTTAGTTGGGTTCAGTGTTTCATGACGCGTAGGACCGTCTGTCAATCTCGTCTGTAGCACAAATTGAAACGTATTCTAAATAGACGCAACCTGGTATCGTCGAACATGTCGCTGTCTCACACGAGATACACGAGCTAGTCACATTATTAATCTGATTGTAAATCTCACGCCTGTCAGTAACTAACCAGTGCTAAGTGAGCGCGGTGAGACACGGTATAATACTATGGAGAAACTTTTTACTGTTCGTAGCAATTTCTCATAGTCTAAAGGAGTCGCATGCATCGGAAAATGAATGTGTATCGTCGTCACAAGTGTGGCAGGATGTTTAAATATTGTAGCATTTAAATCATATAGCAGTGGTACCACTCAGGCTGTATTGAATATAGAATACCTCCGCAATGAACTTGCCAGTTCATCGACTGCAATGGGCTACATCATGTCACAAGGAATTCGCCAAACTTATAGCATGACAAACATCAAAAGATTACCCTGGCCCGAATAACACACGTCGCAGTCCGGGGGTGCTCAAAAAACACCTGCTGTGTGCAGCCACATTGGGGTTAGGATAGCAATAAATACTCCCTGCGTCCTGCATCCAAGTCTAATCCCTACAGCCAAGTGAGTTAGACTAGTGGGTCACTAGTTCTAGGAAACGTTCTTCAAGATAAACCTAACAACCGCTATCCCGCGGGTCAGATTTTTTAGTCAGAGACTAGGAGCAGGGTCTGCGAACAACCCCAGACATCCCCGCACAACTCTGTGAGTCAGATGTTGAGTCAACGTTTCAAGGTGGGGTACGTCAAACAAGCCCATTTCTTTGCCTGGACAACTGGGAATCATTATTTACCCTTGCACTCCTCGTTCACCAGTCTTTCCCCTCATTCCCTCCAAACTCGTTGTACAATGCAGTGCAATCAACCCATTTGCCAATCCCCAGACGAATAAGCCCGGAAAAAGCACATTTGGGTGACAGATTTAGAGTCACTTCTAAGCGTACAGACATGAGGAGCAACTTCCTTAGTTGTGTGCAGATCATCGTCTGTTCCTGGCCAGTACCCAATTCCAACACAAACGCTCACACCGAACTACTGGGGGGCTACCTACCACAATACATTCATCGACTCAAATGTACCATGTGGCCATCAGTTACGGATTATCTTTTGTCCTGGGGTATATAACTTCACTCTGATCATGCCATCGTGCAGGCTCGGTTAGCAGTTCGCTTTCCACCAGCATTAAGCGTTTCAAAGGAGAGAAACTTCATTCGTCAGCTTCGACAGGTTTCAGTAGCTGAAGACTTGGCTTGAAATCTAATAGAAACGCACAGTGATATAGATGACGAAGATTGGTTGGAGGTTCAGTGGAACGAGTTAAAGGTATGCGCTCAGTTTTCAAAACTTTCAGGCCATTTAACTCGAATAAACGAACATCGAATATCGTCGAGATAAGCATATTCTATTGCTACCATAAAGGCCATACCGGCAACTGTCGACTGTGATGGCGTACGCGGATCCCTCAGGAGCTTGAAGAATGACACGGACCGTTGACGGATTTTGACGCGAGGGAGAAGACTTTTGACGCAGGCAACAGATGCTCTTAGTTCAGCTTATTCGATCAATCGGTCAAAAGTGGACAGTAGTGAAACGATATAAGATGGGCTGAGCATTTCAAAGAGCAGTTCCATTGATATACTTCAACAAGACCACGGGCCTGAATGGAACTTCTACGCCAGCCCACAACCAACAACAGAAATCCAGCGTGAGATATGAATCCTCGAGCACGACAAGGCGCCAGGCGCAGATGGTCTGCCCCCCGCACTCTTTGAAGAAGGTAGCGAGGTCCTGGTGAACAGTCGACTATCTGTACTGCAGAATATTTGGAACGAAAACAACACACCAGCCGAATGGAGTGCCTTAATCGTCATACAGATTGCCTCGTAATACGATTAAACTCAGCACAGAGAATCGCTGTTCTTCATTCGGCTGCTCCATATTGGCCTTCCTGAAATGTTTGAAACTTAGGGAAATGGGTCCCAGCCAGTATGGCTCGCAGGATCCTTGCAGTACATTAACCCGACCATTACAACAAGGTGACAGCTTTAGGCCGGGTCGATAAACCTAGGTACAATAATGATAGATAGCACTTTAAATGCGAAAGATACCATTGCTGATGTGTGAAATCCATCGTGGTATCAGCCTGGTATCCTTCGCATCTAAATTGCTATCTGGCATTATTTCGCGCAGGTTGATCTGGAAAGACATATTTGTGAGAAACAAGTTGGACTTCGCTCTGGCCGAGAATGCACCGATCATATTTTTACCTTAAGACAAATTTCCGAACAGTATCACCGCTTCAGACGTTCAACGTTGATCGTTTTTCTAGATTTGAGAGTTGGCTTGGTTTTTGTTGATCGTCAGAAACTTTGGCAGTGTCTGGCGATCAAAGATGTCCCTTCCAATTTAGGACGCTGTTTTGTAACTCCAGTGGGCGCGCACAAGTATACGGCAAAATTTTGCCTGAGTTCACCACGTCCAATGTATAAGACAAGGGTGCCCTCTCTGACCTTCCCTCATCAACTTCGTTAGTCATATGCTGCTTGAAATTTCTTTACCTGCCTCTGAAACCTTAAGAATCGAAGTGCTGTCGGGACGTTTGCTCACAGACATTGAGTATGCAGATGATGTTGCTCTCCTTGGTTCAGATCCTTCTCTAATGCATACGCTTCGAAATAACCTAAATAACTCTGCCACGCGGTGTGGCATGCGTTACACACCTGCAGAGTGTAAACTGCTGCTACAAGGTTGTGTGGGATCAAACCCGAACCTCATGCAAGCAGGCGAGCCAATCGACGTGTTAGATAAATTTGTTTACCATGGCATTTGTATAAGCTCCTGTGGACTGGCTGGAAATACATTATTTTTCAAACTGGGAAGACCAGGGCACCCCTGGCACCGAACTGACGTGAGTTTGTCTATCAAAGTCACACTGCGTTGGTATGATCCATACTGCTTTATGGATCAGAGACGTGGCCTCTACTCATAGAGGACATACGAATGATGTCAGGGTTTGAGCATTGGTGTCTCCGAGGCGCTGATCAGGTCCAGTGGTAACATTGGATTAGTAATGCCAAGGTCCTAGAAAGAAGGGACTCTTCTGCGATATTTTGACTACTCACGCTTCATAGGTTACGCTGGTTAAGACATGTACTCAACATGCCAAAAGACTGCCTGCCTCGCAAAGCTCCTTTTCGCTCAGCCCTCTTCCGAGTGGAAGTGACCGGGAGGTGGACAGTGCAGAACCCGACAACGAAGTGTGAAACCACTAACCGGTAAAATGTGTCGGGTCGACAATTGCTGCCTTCCTGGATGGGGACCCCGGGACTCTACTCAACAATGTTTACTGACACTGCCGGAAATGGTCCAGCCGAACAACACATGCATCAAAGCTATCACCTTCAATACTTAGCTACCCAGTTCCCGAACTAACCAAATATGCCTCGCCTCGAAGGCTTGGCTGTGTGTCCTACCCTCTCGTTTCCTGGTGATCGAAACTGAACCAGTGTGCCTGTGGCACAAGATTTATAGCTGATGAATCGATTGGGCTGAATTGACGTTGGACCACGTGGGCCCCCAACAACTTCTCGAAGTCGACATTCCTTCCATCGAATTGCTTTTATCGCTGTGTTTACGCTCCATGTGAGTCAGCCAAATGGTTTTACCACAGTTTATGCTAAACTATGCACGAAGAGCGGCAATGACGCACGCTCACCAGTCGATGTACCAGGCTGTCATTATCACTGTCCGAATCACACACTGCGACTTCACCGCCACTTGGTCTCCTTCAATAGATCGCTAATAAAATTCGATGGTTTATACAAGTACTCCGCGCAACGCCTTTATTTGCTACAGTGATTCGACTTTATCACATTTCCGGACACTGAGCTTGTGGTTGTGTTCACAACTATGACGCAAATTAGAACAATCAGATTTTGAAAATTAGGTTGGCAAAGTATGCAGAACTCTTTACCCGATGTGCTTAAGCTGATGTGCTGATGTTTGAGTTCGACCAGCCGTCGGGTAAATAACGAAAGATATTACTGCCCCCAAACCACACACACCCAAAACCATGTCTGTTTGCCCCTTACAAACTCCACAACCACGACTCCCACACAAAAACGATGATTCCACACAAAATCTACCGAGAAATATGTTTGAGTGCCTGACACATTTTCTTTGTGTGCGCGTCAGCATTGCAGGCTGAGGTGCATCCTTTCTACATTTTACGGACTTGTGCTTTCTCCCTTTTACCAATTTTTTGATGGTGTACTCCCTGAGGGACAGCGTCAAATATTCCATCCCTGGTGGCATATTGTCCAAGTTGAGAGTGTGCAGGGACATAGGACCTCGCAAATATGGGACTGCTTCCGACGCACTTGACACACGTGTCTTCTCCAAGTGCTATTCTAGATTTTGACCCGCTGACCCGAAGAAACCGTATTTATCGTGTACACTAATTACATGCTTACTCCATCCATGCATCACATCTCGGCTTATGTCAAAATAAGTGTGCTACACTAGAATAAGGCAGCCTGTATCTAATTGCATGACATGTGTGCTAATCACAGGACCCAGAAACAAAATGATTTTTGCCTGTTCTTTAATCCTCATGTTACATAGATTGCGAGAATTTTTATTTAGTCTGAGGAATTAATAAGCCTCCATGGTCAATCAATGACAACTCCTCTTCCAACCGGATGCGAAGTGAACGGGCAGTTCGTTGAATGATTTGCCTAGTAAAACTGACCTCCACAGAATTATCGCTACTCAGAAGAGATCTTTGTTAAATTTCGCGTTCATCATGTGTGGACCAATGATCACTCCGAAGGTATTTCAAGTAAGAATGCCATCTCAAAAGGAGTTGAAACACTGACCGTTTCCATTCTTCAACAAGTAGGCGTTGATGATCTCCAAGGGATTAATATACCAAGATGATTCGAAAGTGTTAATCGAACGTAGGTCCGGTTCAGTTGAGTGTTTCCCTTTTCAGATCATATTCGGTCTACAGATGTAATACGGAAAAGTTAGCTCAACGAATCATTGCTTCTGGTGCAATACACGTTTACTAGACATTTTGGATTCCCCAAAGTCGAGCAGATTGAAAACGCTATGCTCCCCAATGCTCAGTCGGAGATTTTGTGTGAGGTGAGACATTTCTTAAAACAATCTCTGTGTTGTCGATACTTTATCGTTGCTCCGCAGTGATTTACCTCGTTTCTTAGATTATTGCTTATTGTTTATTGCAGTTGCTTAAATTGAGCAATGGATCCAAGTTGTAATCAGCGAAGCTAACTCTGGATGACTTCTTAGGTTGGGCAATACTGCATTCACATGATTACCATCTGAATGTACCCTTTACTTCCTCCGGGTATGATGAACCCTCGAAAACACACAAATACAATCAGTTATTTTGTCAGTACACAGTCATTGGGACTGTCAAGCAAAATCCAGCCTATGGAAATTTCTTTCGATTAATTGGTGTAGATATAATGGATAGGATGCTTATCGGATTCCAGTTTTCGATAATTATAATGAGGAAAATCTGAGTACAGAAGATAGTAACCGGTCGAAAGGAAGACAAGTTAGTTCCCGCCCACATGATGTGTCCACTATCAGTGGAGAATACTCCCCACGCCTGTGCAGACAAATAATTCTAGAGTATAACACTGTCCTAAATATATGAGCTAATTATAGATGACCATGCTATCGTAATCGTGTGATGGCAGAAGCGCAAATTTCAATAGGTATTGAGCAACTGTCGACAGGATTCGACGTGTGAATAATTGCGTTGTGCTGTATTTGGTCTTACGTCTGTTCAACTCAGTCCCGGCCTTGTTGAATACGAACACTACTACTATTCCCAAACGGCGAAATTTCATTGCGATCCTAGCATTGCGGAATTCGTAATCCACTTTGTTGGCTTGGAATCATATTCGCATTTACCCGACAGCACAAAAGACGATAGCCAAGTGAACCTTCGGTTCTGTGGTAGGTGTATTTCTCACAGATTTTCTATTACGGATACATTGGCTACCTAGATGTGAGTTAGGAAACCTTAACCATGGATGATGGTCATGAACGGCCTCATGCTGAGTTGACCCGGTCCAAATGAGCTAGCCCTACATGCGCTCGTTTCCATATTCTGGGTTAGATTGTGGTTTGCCAACGTGGTGTGCATTGTTCTACCACTGCGATTGTGTTTTCAAGTGCATATTCGTGTTCCACGGGGAATTTATGTAACAAACAAACTGACATGTGTTTAACAGGATGATAGCATGAGACCTTTCAAGAAAGTAACATTTACCTCGGGGATCTTAGCATGTGTACCCTAGAGATGAAGCTTTGCGTTCGCAGAAGGAAACTGGGCACTCTTGCCTTTCACCCACCACCACCATTGTGCTAGCTGAGTTTGTGAAGAGGGCTGTTCAGCTCGCAAGTCGAGCTCCACTGACGCATGCGCACAAGGATCTTCCCAAATGATCAGATGAAGTGCAACCAGATGTTTTGTTGAGCAAAATGGTTACATTTACCAGTATGCACTAGGAACGAAGGAAAATGATTCAAATTTGTTGTGAGCGATCTAATTGTTGTATATCTCCTGTCTGTTTCCAGGTTAATTGGTCAGAAATGAACGAAGGTTTCAGTTTTTCAATGGAATACTGCCGTCCACAACCCGATAGAATGATGGTATACCACACGATCAAGGCCAGTATGTCTTTGATTGGACTACACCGACTTAGCGCCGGATAGAAACGACGATGCGAGGCAAAAATGGTACAGGTCCTTCTAGGCACAGCCACCTTTACGCAGTCGTTTACATTCTCTATTGTAGCCTAGTATCTGCCCCCTTATAACATAGACATATTCATTATATCTGTGGTAACTGAACCGTCGGTCGTCTTGAGCTCTTCCGTCCTGACGCACCCATCCGATCGAGGTATAACGGTTGTTACAACAACCTTCGAAGCAGTGGAATATATGCCGTGAGGCAACTTTTTTTAAAGGTGTCAGTCATCAATTGAATTTGCCTCCACTGTGTCGTATTATTAGATTTTCATTACGGCGCCGCTTCGTGTCAGATTATTCCGCCTATTCGCCTTCGAGGTCGCTTTAGAACTTTCCTTTCCTTTCCACACGCATCACTGACTGCCTTAATAACCGTCAAAGGGTAGTCACGCTGAAGCATCTGACGGAATGGCTCAGTAAATGAGACCAAAAATTTCTGTTGAATTTCCTCTTCTGTGCGGTAGTCACATCTGAATCATGAGAAATTCGAAATCAGGCACTGAAAGAATTTGAGGTTCCTATTTTTCCCGGCAATACTTCTCAGTCCACTGCAGAGCTCGGGTCTCTATAGATCCTATTTAGAAGGCGAATTTGATCCAGGATAGGACTTCTCATAAGGTCGCTGAAAACGCCCCGGCAACACATCCAGTTGCTTAAAAACATCATGAACAAGAGATTCAGCTGGGTTCCAGGTGAACTCCCGGAAAAGTAAATTGTTTTGCCAACCAGTGCACTTTGCTAATCACGTGGTTAAATTTCTGCGTGGAGGAAAACGAATCGCCTCAGTTCCAAAAGTCACCCGAATCAGTCAGGGTTTCAAGTGCTAGTTGGGCCGAAACCTAATTCACTTCAGGCATGCCAGTTGTAATTTATTTTAACGCAATCTGAAAAGATTGGGTTGCAGCATGAAGGTGTTGATTTTTCAAAGATCATGCGAACTTTCCTACTGCGTGCTCTTGAACTTGTCATTTCGATATGCGAGGACTGTTGAGCGAGTGCACTGACTCCTAAATTGTGGGAGGAGGGCCCACCTCAGTGACTACATCCGACCAAAATCAAGTGGTTCCATTCGTTCACCCAAATAAACGTTCCACACGATCAGTTTGGCTGGTAAGCAGGCGGCTTTACGTTTGGAGTGAGCCTTGTTCATTCACATGGTGGTGTGCCACTGTAACACAAACAGGGTCATAAACAGCTATTTTGATGAGCCTGATTTGCGTATTCGTGGTACAGTTTAACCGCTTTGTTTAGAATTGAGTCTGGTCCATACGACCATAGTGTAAGCAGGCAACTGTTATTCGCGTGTTAAAGACCTTGTAAACAGTTTGAAGGACAGTCTGGATAGGACGAAGAAGAATTGGTGGAGATGAGCAATCCAATGAATCACTGAAGCACCAATATAACCTGAACGCCAAATACTCAATTGTGCTGTGGCCGGAAAGTGAAGGAAAACACCAGCATGATTTCTGATCAACTTAGAGCAGGTTTTCCCTCCAGTAGATCGAATTGTTGGATTTAGCTTTCGAACATATTTTAGACCAGATTCTCCGGAATGGGCCTCTTTTCCGCTGGGCCCGTTATTAAAGCGAAATACATGGCTGAGACTCCGGGTGCAATCCTACTGAGGTGAACCATCAAGACAATCGGTGTCCTTGGTTTAAAGCACTATCAGTTTGCATAACTAGCTTCTGACCTTATATTGACGATGTTGTGATATGGTGGATTATCATAAAAGTACGCAATCATATGCGTAGTCTCGCTTTTCTGAAAGCTAGAAAACGACCTTGATTCAAAGGAAAATTCCCGAAGCATCCGGCTGTACCCTATATTGCTTTCAGAATAGCCAGTCAATGCGGGGTCTCACAAAATAAATAGCGATCAAAAAAAATTACCACAAAGTTGCACACGTCTAATTTGCAATCAGTCTGCGTTTTGCCCCAAACGGCCTTGGGATGACTTCGAAGTCTGCCTCCGATCCAGAGAATGGTACTGAGCACGAAATGCACGAGCAAGCATAGCTTCACTGGAGGTGTTTCAGATTTGTTGCTGGCCGACATTTCGCCTTTGACAAATACTTCGTTTGTTCAAGTATGTATACTGAGAGTATGATCGGGTTTTGGCATTCAGCGAACCAATCTGTGAGATTTCTTAAGACGAACCGACTTGATCAGTACTAGGTGTGTGTATGAAATTCCTGTTTGATGAAATAACTTATAGGATTTGAAAACTCTTCGAGAGCCCACCACCGGTTTCACCCTTCCTGGGCTCATCAGGGCAATCAGTCTGCGTTTTGTCCCAAACGGCCTTGGGATGACTTCGAAGTCTGCCTCCGATCCAGAGAATGGTACTGAGCACGAAATGCACGAGCAAGCATAGCTTCACTGGAGGTGTTTCAGATTTGTTGCTGGCCGACATTTCGCCTTTGACAAATACTTCGTTTGTTCAAGTATGTATACTGAGAGTATGATCGGGTTTTGGCATTCAGCGAACCAATCTGTGAGATTTCTTAAGACGAACCGACTTGATCAGTACTAGGTGTGTGTATGAAATTCCTGTTTGATGAAATAACTTATAGGATTTGAAAACTCTTCGAGAGCCCACCACCGGTTTCACCCTTCCTGGGGCTCATCAGGCAAACGCAGTCCCCGAGTATCCATCAAATCTATGTTGTAGCTGAATCCAAATTGCAAGGAATCAGCGTACTACACTCGTTTGCAAACCAATCTGGCTTTGACAGGAGACCCATCAGTCACTCAGCTGAATCGCCCATTTATGACGTTCTCAAGCCACTGGATGCACTGCACCAGGTTCTCTTACGTTTCAGTTGGTAAGACATTCGAAATATCGCGAAAATATTGCAGACTCTGAAGTTCAATTGACTCATCTCGGAAACACTATTGTCTAAAACCAATGAAGCGAACAGATCACAGAAACGATTGGTAACATAGACCACCACTGAATCATTCACCTTGACAGCGATAATATCCATTTATCCTGGGATGTTATAAGGTCAATAACCAATGGTTTGCTTACCGTATCATTTACTTCGGTAGCTGCATAAGTATCTACATTCTTCAGTCCGCCAAGACTGATCTGTTGATCAACAGACTGGATGTTTATAGGTTCAGTCATTGATAAAGTTGCTTTGTGGTTCTGGGCTCCCTACGTACGTACGACAGTTTCAGGCAAGATTTATGGCACCGTGTTTTTACCTTGCATTATCTTTTAGATCGGTTCATGCGTGATGTGCGCGTCTTGAATGCGCTAAGACTTTGTGCGAGCTGGATAGCATGAGCACCACTTTTTCTTCCTTTACATGCTGGCATCTGTCGGTATATTTTTACGCCAAATTTTGTTACGACAAGATGATCTCAGTAGAGTGACAAACCTAGTGGTGTCACGCAGAATCACGGCTAGAATCATTCCCCTCGCCAGATTCTCTTCCGCAGAGTCTTCAAAAAGCTATTATTTACAAATTTACGCTTGTTGTAAACCTTCTAATAAACAGCGGATACCAGAAGTATCGGAGGCTGTATTAGTGGAATGGACATTCGAATTCATATCGGTGTTCTGTCTCCCTCTTCATCATTATCCTGTCAGTAATAGTGCTGCTGTTCCTTTTTTTTGCTGCTCTTGTGTGAGTTCCGCTCCTCACCGTTTGCCGTCTCTCAAATCTGCTAACATGCTTTTCAGAAATAGACAAATGTGAGTGTTTTAGCATCGCGGAGATTGTGCTAGAGTTTTGTGGCCCAAAAATTGGTTCTGAAATGAGAAGATGGCTCAGCTGATGTCCCAGGTGGATTTGATTGTGTGCGGTTTGCGATATCCGCACTCAACTCACGTTCACTAGTGCATTGGAGATTAAGAGATTCCGGAAATTGTCGGGAACAATTTGGACTCCATTGAGCGGGTTTAGGTGTAATTTAATAGTGAAACGGTTTTACGTTTTTCTTTATGATCACCTTCCAAAGCTCTGCTCTTTCCCGGCCGGCCAATGGACAAACAGTCAACCAACAAACTGACCGGATGAACCATATGTACCCCGATATCTCATTAATCACGTGTTGTGGTGGGGAATTTCCCGGGTTCAGATTTTCCCCAACCAATGTAGACAACCAAGCAGAATGCGCACTCCCGACGAAATGCATGTATTTGTGAGGCCAAATTACAACAAATCAGTGTGATGCGGAATACAAAGAAGTTTTTACAAACGAGTTGGAGAAAGATGTGGAAGGGAAGTGAATTAATCTATTGATATGCTTGAAATTCTACATATCTCGGGCAGGCAATGAATGCATAGGAATAGATGCTATCCAAAATGTTAATTGCAACTTACCACAACATTTCAATTGGTAGAGGTAGGTATCCATTATGTATACCATTGTGAAGACACCATTAGTGTCGTCCATTTCGCAAAAGTGTTTTTCTTCCTACAGTAGTAAAAATTAAATAAGACGTTTTGGCCAATATCATAACTTATAGTATCGTAATAAATGAACAAATAAGAAGTGGATGGTGGTATAATTGAAGCTTGCAATGGCTGAACTAGAGACGCCAGTGAAAACAGCAAGAGACGTGCGATCGTTAGATCCGTCATATGGTGATGAGAGTATTCCCTGACTGTACGGGGTTCCAATAGATGATCGGTATACAAAACTGAGTAAGGCTGGTGCAGATAAGATCAACTCACCCACCAATTGAAGCCAAAGCAATTCGGTGTGGATTTGCATGTGGCTGCACAGAACTCTATCGTAACATCCCGATAAACACCACCGTTAAAGGGTGCAGCTAAAGTTTGTTTCTCCCACATGAGTCCACCCAGGTCACACCGATCTCGGAATAGATGGTTCTCTGGAATAGGTTCGCACGACTGAACCCTGAGTAGACATATCAGAAGATGAAGCAGATATGATAAATACATCAATTTATTAGCACTCATCTCACTACCGGATTGCGAGCCGGTCGTTGGCCTCTAGTGATTTTATAGGAAGCTAGAGCTTTCACCGCATTGGACAGCAGTGTAGGCAGTATTCGATTGGTTAACGACGACAGGTGAGTGTTCGTACTCAGAGAATCCACTCACCTGATTGGTGCGATCGGAAGCACACGTCAACTGCGGATTTATCGTGAGATGCGAAAAGGCTGTCTTAGATATTCACAACGTTTCAAGGAAATCTTGTGTGTAGGGACCGGTGAAAATCCCGCCTGAGTTCGGTGCCAGCGTCCGAGTGTTCAATCAGAGAATGGCACCAAAATGAGCCAGTTCCGCTTAGCACTAGCAACAGATTACTGCGCTTCGTGTAGAATCTATTTACTTGCAGGTATATCTATTACGATTTCGGTTGAATGGGAACGTTGGTTGTGACAACAAACGATGGGGCGAATATCTGAAATATGTCAGCCTCGATGAGTGTTATTTACGTTATCCCAACTAGTTCCAGGTGAGCTCGTCAGTTTTTCGCTGTTGTAAACGCGGCGTCAAGAAGTACGTCATTTTGACAGTCAAATCACCCACTTCTCTTAGGTTTTATGAATCCCTCTCCGATTCTTCTTCGTATTGAGGCATTTTCGTTGGGACAAGTCCGGTGCTTTCGTCAGTACACAGTACCCACTCGCATAGGTGACCGGGGATTGAAACACCATGTGTAATTTGATCGAACCATCGGGCTATGGATTGGAAAATGTGTAGACATCCTGGCTACTAGAAGACATGATCAACTGGTGGTCATCTCTGCAACTGAACCGCGGAAAGGACACGACCCGAACGCAAACAACATCAATGTACTAGGACAAGCAATAGCAAGTCGTGAAAGAGAAATTTCGGAGGCGTGGTATTCCACCGACAGGCCGAATGACCTCTGGGGTAAGCGAAATCCCGAGTAATCAAGCTGCGATCTGTGCAGGGAAACGAAAATTAAACAAGTAAATGTTAGGAAAATCAATGGGCAGATTGAAAGGACGAATCAATTGCACCGGAATGTCGCACATTCATCAAGCACCAGCAAATCCAAGAGCCGAAATGGCTTCTGGAGTTTGGACTCATGAATATCTTCTAACTAGGCCGATGAAAATTGTCTGTAAGTTCGTAATGATCAAAGCAAGATGAAGAGGTATACTACATAAAAATAATTTATACAATCAAGCAATCTAGCAACAGGGAGGTGGATGACAGTGCATCACAAATCACTAGCGGATCAGGTTGAATAATGGACAATTGAGACAAGTACATTATGGTGGTGAGCAGTGGCAGGGCATGCACAAGGCACGAGGCAGAAAATAGAGTTGGAAAATGGGGACACTCTGAGACGGAGACCCCGATTCACACCACAGCGACTGATGGCCGTGGCGGTAGAAATCGGCAAGCATCCCAGCATGGATAGTACATAGGGCGTAGGACCGGCAAGGATGGGAAAACTGTTTCGGATCAACTGAGATGATAAAAAGAGGTGTGCAGTTATCAGCAAAATGTAGTAAATTCAAGCGGAGTGAGATCCACTCAACCACCGTCGACTTCAATCCGATTGTCCTGGAACCCCTCGACACAGACAGGCCAACAAACTCTGTGAACGACCCCAAAGACGAATATTCCATTAACGCGTGGAAAGCGAGTCCCCAAAATCCGTTTTGAACATGGAGACAATCAACCCCAACCAATCTACCGTAAATGTTAATCATCTCCAGTAAACAACAAACAGGAACTTCAGACCGACACGCAGCACTGATCAAGTTGGCCAGTAATAAGAAATCTCGAGGATTGGTTCCCTGACGGTCTTAAAACCCGACCAACCTGGTGACTTGTTCACTGACCCTGACGAAGCTTTTGTGTCAAAAGTGAAACACATTGCCCAGCCATGAATCCATCGATTGTCTACCAAACCTTTCTGAAACCACTCGGTCCTAAAACATTTTCAAGCTAGATGTGTTTGTTTGAAGTGCACTTGATACCATATCCAAGGAAGCACTGAAGGTGATTGCTCACTGTGCATATCTCAGTAAGCCATTATTTAAAGGGCGGTGTACGGATAGTCATGAGAATTACATACCATTATTTTGTATGTGGCTCTAAAGTGGCTTACCAAGACAAACGCTGCAAGTGCAGACAGACATCAATTCGTAAGAATGCACTTATGGGACACTTCAAACCGAATGGAAATATACCTATTCTGGTTAGAGTTGCGATTGAGCCAGAAAGCTGAAATTGGATGAAAGCGCATGTTATTCAGTTCCCAGATGTGGAATCCATTGGCACAAATTAAGGAGTTTTCAAAAAATACACCCATTTGCACTCAGCTCTGATTTTGGCACGAGTCCCAACTGAATCATTCGGACTCTCTCATCTATGAGGGAAACTGTGGGACTTCGCCTACCTGATGAGCTTTAAGGGAAAAGGAAAGGTTTGTTGGTTCCCGAAGAGTCTTCAGCAACATTATGAGTAGGGCGCTTTTAAACTTCGCCAGTTGTGAGCAAATTTCCAGTATGTTGGATGGATTCAACGGAAGAAACGATCACTTCCTCGAGGTATCCGAACCCAATACGTCAGCCGTTCAGTATTTCTTTTGGTTTACTTTAGCTGAGGACTTGTATTACGCATCACAGCGCAAACGGTGCAATGAAATGTAATTGTCGTCCAAAGCCAGTCATGCGAATCCATGCGTATGACATTGGGCAGTGGAAACAATAGTTGCATACTCGACATGCAATGAAACTAAATTGCTTAAAGCAAATTATGTTGCATTACGTCAGTGTAATGGAATTTCCTGCAACCCGAGGATGTTTTTCGTGTAGTGAGAGCTAACACGGCTGCCTTAACAATGACAATTTAGAGTACACCCCATCCATGACACGACTGTTAACCAGAATGAAGTAAGTGCAAACACATTGACACTCACTGTCTTCTTTGTACAGTTCGAACACGAAAAAATATGGATGGCTCAGATGGTAATGGTGGTCCTTCGTTTGTCCCCTGAGCTGAGCATTTTGGTGTGAAACGTTTCATCACCAGTGTAGACGACATTATCGATACGTAGTGAATGAACTCGTTGAAGTTGAAAGTGCGCGTTTGTTGAGCTCGAATTGATTGATGATTAGTCAACTGACCCGCAACAATCTTGGTCGATCTCTAGTCGTCCGATGAGCCTGTTGGCCGACCAGTCTACTGATGTTGGGGTATCCTGTTAGGTAGGATTGATACTTTACCTATGCATTCCCTCAACTTCAGATTTGTTCGTTTGTCTTCACAACGGATCAGGAAGTACATAAATCCAATATGGGAAACGTGAAGAAGGTAGCATTCGGATGTGAATGATATGAGAGAATCCCTCGAAGCATGTTAGCTCGCAAAGAATTCAGTAAACAGGCACGTCGAAATCTACTTTCTGCGAACCAATACGAGCGAGTGACTGCCAACTCAGTGGTAACACTGAGTCGGCTTCGGCCATTTAACCAACGAACCAGGAAACGGGACCAATTTGAGGGCAGAAAAACAGTGATTAGGGCAGGGTCCGGACCGGTCACGTCGCCAGGCTAGCGGCAAACCCATCAGTCAGAAGACAGGCCAACCAACTGACAAATACGAATGCTCACCCGAACGGTTAATGATCCGTCGACTGTCTCATATGTTCTGCGTTCGGAAAGAAAACATTTGAATTTTATCCCAGTGGTTTCACTTTCATGACTGAAACCTACCAGTCAACTACGCTTCGCAGAAGCGGGATTACATAACCTGTTCCTGAAGTTATACCCCCTCGGTTGAAATTGGTACACTAGCTAGATGGGACCAAGTGAGATTGTACAAGAGCTTCCACTGTAACCGTCGCCTGCAAAAGACAATCTATCGATGCGTAGAAAATCACATGTTACAAAATGGTAGATGACCCAAGAACTATACCAAGGACGGAAAACTCAGACTCGAACTGTCGTGACAGCTACCGAAAATTGCCCATTTTTCTGGTTATGCTACTGAAGAAAATGAAACTACCTACATTTACATGGGCAGATGAAAATTTGACCCTATTGGTGCCCGATTCAAAGCCATCGATGAATACGTCAGATTTGTCGTACTTCTTGGGTTTCGATTTGTTATGACGTGATACCAACTGCGGCAATTTGGTGCAATAAATTTTCCCAAATCTGCCTGCAGAATAAAACAAGAAGCAGACATCTAAGCATCTGGAAAACACTTTGTTTCTATATTCATGCTTGTGGAGGACGACTTTTCTCGGGTATTCTACCTAATGATTGGCTGAAACAACAGATTGTCGCAAGTCAAATCGTCCATGTGTTCACAATGACCACTGCGGCTGAGAGTTTCTTACTGATTATCTGTGCAAAAAATCGAGCCAATGCAAGCAGAGTGCGAGTGACTGCTTGGAATTCAGGGGAGAGACAATAGACTGGTTCTAGGCATTTGTAAACCAGGCATTCAAATCAGTTTTGTTCTGTGTAATTTTACTGGTCAAAAATGTCGTTCGTGGACCCACTGACAAAACACACATGAGTTTCAACCGAATATGTGGGGTGGCCAAATCCAACCAAAAATACGTCATTGTTTGTCCGCTTTTTCGGTAATCGGTGAACGCCGCAAGCGGCAACCAGGAAGTCCAGAGAGTAAATGTTGCTCAGCGCTGATTGGTGTCGAATCTCCTAAGCGGTCTGAGGGCTGAGACGTCTGAGTTCACTGGTAATGTTGATAAGTAAGACCCTATGCTGGCTGCCCATGTGACAATACCATCCTGAACGATGCGATGGTGATTGTAAATGCTCGTTCATTCTTCTGCCGGAACCACGTGATACCAGCATTGAGTGAATTCAGAAACTTTCGCAAAGAAACTTGTATATATCGTGATTCAAGAGCTTGTGTAATCCAGTAAGTCAACTAGTACTACATCAACTGTGTAGCAACATCAACTGAGTCTTCCCTGCCAGTTTGATCAATGGGTAAGCGCCCGAAAAACAAAATTTCTGAGCCATATATGAACTGGTTTGAAATCTGTTTTTCGCCATGTTTTCACTGAACTTTTGACTACTGAAGCTGACCACTGTGCTGACCATTTCGTTGAAAATGCGCTTTTAAGTTGACGGTTTTGGATTAGACTTCCACTAGTCTCATCCTGTCATTATCCCAGTGTGGTGAACATGACTGATACTCTATTCATTGCTCTATTCATTATTCTCTTGTTTTAATATTCCATATGCTGTACATGTTCGCCAATTCGAATACATACGTGCTGGTTGTTACGCTTCGCTGAATTCTGGATGTCTAGTTCGTCTGGTCATACCGATATACGTACGAAACATATTTTGGCGTCGCGATCGGAACAATTCACCATGCCTGCCGAAATGGAACCATTGGATGTTAATTCAACTGCGCGTGACGTAGAGGATTATTTGGAGCGGTTCGACATATGGTGCCTCACAAAATCCGATATGAATGATAAGAAACTCACCGCATATTTCCTACATTTCGTTGGCAAGGAGGTGTATACTTTGATCAAGAATTTAGTATATCCTGAATCTCCAATCGGTATTTCCTACACTGCATTGAAGAAAAAAGTTATTTAACACTTCAAACCGATTAACTTTGTAGCAGCCGAAAGAGCCAGGTTCACTATGTTGACCCGCTCCCATTCTCAGTCGGTTCGTGATTTCGTATTGCAGCTGCAGACATAGGCAGCCAAATGTGACTACGGTGCCCAATTGGAAGCCCAGCTGCGTGATAGACTCATTGCTGGCATTCAGCTGCCCGAATTACAGCAGAAGCTGCTACTCTGTCCGGACCAGAAATTTCAAACTATTCGGAAAATATGTGTGCAGTATGAAGATGTGAAGCATGTGACGAAGACTGAGGAAGCAGTCTTGTTAAATTATTCTAAAAGAAATAATTCAAGGATGCGGACGAACAACAAATTCAAACCTCGAACAGATTCTCGTGCCTCAAATCCATCAACACGTCACTTCACAGATCGTAACCCTAATCCGATGGCTCAAAAATTCGGGAAATGCGAGTCTTGTGGACGAAACCATTCCAGATATTCATGCCCCCACAGACGAGCCAAGTGTTTTAGCTGCGGTAAAACAGGACACATTCAACTTGTCTGTAAGTCCAAGAAAGTGTGTCACTTAACTTCTGACCCAAACACTGACGTGAAGACATTATCTGAAGATATTTCTACTCTTTCTCTATCTGTTTTGTCCCAAAATTCGTCACATGTTTTTAAAACGTTGATATCCGCTTCTGGTCAAAAGCATGACTTTATTGTTGATACTGGTAGTGTTGAGTCCATCATTCCACAATCAGATCTAACTGCATTCTACCCCAGTGCCGTGATAGTGCCTACAGATATTAACATTCGCGGTATCACTGGACATTCTGTACCTCTCGTTGGTAGTTGCACGATCCCTGTGAGGTTACTACAAGGTACCTGTATCGATTGTAATTTTTTGGTATCAACGTCGGGACCATCGATCGTCGGACTCAAAGTTCTACGCTTACTGCAAACCAGTATCACCTTACTGACTTCTGCGAATGAGAATGAACTCAAGCAACTGATTCTTAAATGTTCTAAGGCCACAGGTGGCATGCAAATTCCCAAGATGAGGCTCGAAGTTACAGGAGAGCCTATATTTCTTAAGAGACGGATTATTCCATTTGGTTTACGCGAGCCTGTTCGTCAAGCATTAAATTCAATGTGTGCGAAAGGAATACTGACTCCTGTCGAGTCATCGAATTGGGCAACTCCGATCGTTACCCCACTGAAGGCTGATGGTATTACTCCGAGAATTTGTGGTGACTACCGGCTTACGCTAAATACGCGGCTACTACAACGTACATGCACCACGGAAGAGCCAGAAGATGTATTGTATCGTTTATCAGGTTCAAGTGTGTTTTCAAAAATCGATTTAAAAGATGCTTATCTTCAAATACCACTGGACGAAGCCTCCAGTAACCTTACCGTGATCAACACACCCTTTGGGTTATTCCGATACAATTTTCTTCCCTTTGGTCTGAACGTTTCACCAGCTGTATTTCAGCAAGTTATGAATACTATTGCAAAAGATTTGGAGGGTGTTGAGACGTACCAAGATGACGTCATTGTGCACGCTGCTGACAAAGCTACCCATGATATGCGTCTGTTGTCTTTACTGAAGAGATTTTCTGAGTTCAATGTAGCTATTCATCCTGAAAAATGCACTTTTGGTGTCCCATCATTTTCATGCCTTGGCTACATTGTGGATGGCAGCGGTTTTAAACCTGATACAAGACGTCTATCCCCTTTAGTAAATGCGCCATCACCGACCAATCTACAAGAACTGCGTTCAGTTCTAGGAGCACTTCAGTATTACTCTCGTTTCATTCCTAATTTCGCCAAACACGCAAGTTGTCTGTTTGATATCATATCTTCCAATCAATTTTCTTGGTCTTCCAACCATGAGAAGGCGTTGCGTGCACTGCTTGGTTATCTTCAGACTTCAGCTGTTTTGAAGCCATTTTTCGCCAGACATCATTCGACGATGATTACTGATGCTTCTCCCACTAGATTAGGAGCAATCCTTGAACAGTGTGGTAGACCTGTGATCTGCATTTCCCGTCGACTTTCAAAAGCCGAACGTGGATATTCTCAGACTCAACGGGAAGCACTTGCTGTATATTGGGCTGTCAAAGGGCTTCATAAATATCTTTTTGGATCTAACTTTACCATTGCTACTGATCACGAGGCTTTGAAGTTCTTGTATCATCCAACAAAGTCTCTGTCGAAGTCATCTGCCGCTATGGTGCAACGGTGGATTATTGCACTGAGTTCTTACACATACACGATAGTTCATCGTAGTGCAAAAGTGATTCCTCATGTCGATTTCTTGTCAAGAATTCTATCATGCGACGCTGATCCAAACAACTCAGATTGTCTCTTGATTCAACCATTAGCAGTCAAGCGGGATGTGCTTGTTGTTGACACTAAAGGATATTTCGCTCCCATGTTCTCTGCATTGCGACGTGGCTGGACGCGGCAAGAACGATGCCGATTTCCTGCTTTTCACTGTCGCCGCGAAAGCTTATCCGTTACTCCGGATGGTTTGCTGTGTTTTGAGGATAGATTTGTCATTCCATCGACTCAGCGAGCGGCTGTTCTTGCAGATTAACACTCTGGTCATCTGGGTGTCGATAAAATGAAATCCTTTGCACGCTTGTCATGCTGGTGGCCGGAACTGGATATTGATATCAAGCATACTGCTAAGAATTGTGTTAAACATAAGATTCATAACAAGTCTTCACAGTGGCAACCGTGTCCAGTTACTTGTGAAGCATTTCAACGAGTTCATGCCGACTACTGTGGTCCTCTTCTCGGCAAATACTACGCTTTAATCGTTATTGACGCATATTCACGTTGGCCTGAAGTTTCTCTAACTACGTCTCTAAGTGCCGAATTCACAGAGCAAGCACTGAAAAAAATATTCAGCCATGAAGGCGTGCCAACTGTTTTGGTCACTGATAACGGCACACAAAAATTCACTGCAAAATTCCTCGAGGAATGGTTGAAGGGTCTTGGATGTCGACATCTGTTTACTGCTCCGCGACATCCCCAGTCGAATGGACTTGCTGAAAATTTTGTCCGAACACTTAAGTCTGCCATTATTTCACTCTCTCCTACTACTTTTGTGGAATTGGACCGTGGGATTGATAATTTTCTAATGCAATACAAGAACGCCGTTCATTCCGTTACTGGGAAGAGTCCCGCGCTTCTATTTAAATCTCGTTCGTTGCGGAGACACACTGACCAGGTTGAGTCCAATACCAGAGGTCAGTCTGTTAACGGCAGTCCTGTTGTTTCAAATACTAATGAATCCTTTGTAGATGATCTGATAGTACCTGAACAAAACGTATCTCAAGAACACAACCTGTGAAGAGTCTGAAGTTTCCATTACGAGAAGATCCGAAAGATTGTGGTCAAGACCACCACTGGACTATAAACATCCACACGCTCATTCAAGGTGTGGCGGATGTGATGAACATGACTGATGCTCTATTCATTGCTCTATTCGTTATTCTCTTGTTTTAATATTCCATATACTGTAGATATTCGCCAGTTCGAATACATACGTGCTGGTTGTTACGCTTCGCTGAATTCTGGATTTCTAGTTCGTCTGGTCATACCGATATACGTACGAAACATAATTCTCACACCCAGCTGACACACAAGTACGAGCTTCTCAGATAAATGCAATCCTTACTTGCCACCGCGGGTTGAAAATCAAGCTGAAGTCTGGTATCGCATAGGAGTGGAACGGCTTGTATATCATCCAAGGAAGTTGTATAACAGAACGGATCTCATTCGTTCACCAATACACAGGAATCACTGAGTCCGGTCTGTTTTCCTAATTAGTTCGAAACGTTGCTTCTTCAGCCGATTTATTGGCTATTGACTTCAGCTACACAGGACGTGGAATGACAACGTCACACGACAAAGAAATGGCACTGATAAAACTGAGAAATTAAAATTTTACAGTTTTTTTCCAAATTCGCAAATTATGCGTGTTCAACATTTCTTTATTAGGGTCCGTACTGCTGAGCCATCTATATTTCTCACACCATTAATTTGATGGATTCAATCTAGTTTCTTCGGGTCGATTTCACAGATTGTTATTCAAACAAGAACTCTGATGCGTTTCCGAAATCATCTTGCATAGTTTTCAAAGCCTCGGTCAAACACATATATCATGTCATACGCCAGCGGGCATCAGTGAGCTAATAGAATTTTTACTGTGCAGTAAAATTATTTGACGGAGTTTGAAACTTCCTCTTCGAACTAATCGAATTACACCATAACATGACACTCAGCATAGTGCGCAAATAGACCCTCTCATCCAAATGCTGAATGAAAATAACTCACCCCGTTACGGTTCTGTCACGCAGCGAGCAAACAATAGGATAATGCGGATTGTGGCAATACTCTATCCCCAGCTATGTTGCTTGATCCAGACTCCTAGCACGGCGAATAGTAAGAAGACGAAAAACCTCGGACACATACTTTAATAATCCAACAACACACGATCAACAGGCGTTGCCCGGAGCTTCCGAACCCAAGTCAGTGGAAAGAATGGTATCCTGTACGTGGTCGGATTTAATTTTCCTTGGAGTATCAATAGGCCATTGATTTTTCATAGTTTGACCTTGAAGATGCCAGGAGTTCGCTAGCACACATAAAAACACAGCGTTTTCTGGGGGATATTGATATCCCCAACACATCCCCTTGTGAAAGTCAGTAACGTACTCGACGGGGGTCGACCTGGATACGCTCCGGCTGGCGGCGGCGTCGGTCTGTCCACCGCCTGGGAAGAAGTGTTGGATCAAATACTGAGCTGCCGGTCACACTCTTCTCTTTCGAAGCTGTCTCAGTTTTCAGCTCAAAAGTATCGAGCAATATGTCCAACGGTATGCTACCCGAACATACTTGAGTTTCCGGCGTGCTGTTAAAGCGGAGTTGGTTTTGATGTCTGGTCCAGGTGTCTTGACCAACCGACACGTCGTACATTACACTACCGCGTTTGCGCAGGATACGACCTGCAATCCATGAATCATGTCCTGGGCGATAGTCACGGACAAGCACGGGCGTTCCCACCTTGAATGGAGTTCCAACTGCCACCGGTATGGACCTTGACTCAGTAGGTTGTGTTGGCAACATGGAAGAATGCACAGTTCTAAGTTTACGGCCCATGAGTGCCTCTGCAGGTGACTGGTGGTTTGCCAAAGCGTCATTCGGGGTCGTTCGGTACACAAACAGGAATCTCTGAAGGGCTTCGACGGATGTCTCCTCCCCTCGAGCTTTAAGCAAAGCCCTCTTGAATGTGTCGACGAACCTTTCTGCTTGACCGTTCGATTGTGGGTGGTACGGTGGTGAACGAACGTGTGTTATCGCATGTCGAGTGCAGAAGTCGCGGAACTCAGCAGAGGTGAACTGCGAACCATTGTCTGAGACTATGGACTCCGGTAATCCATGCTGACTGAAAATGTTGGATAACACTCTCAGCGTACTAGATGTTGTTGGAGATGACACCGGAACGATTTCTGGCCACTTGGAAAAAGCGTCAATCAAAACCAAATAAAAAGTGCCATTTATCGGTCCTGCGTAATCAATGTGGATCCGAGACCAGGGCTTTTCAGGTCGAGGCCAGGGAACCGGTGGTTGGTGTGGCGGATTCTTTGAAGCTTGTTGACATCGGGAGCAGCGTTTTACAAAATCAGTGATGTGCTGGTCCATGTGCGGCCAGTATGCGTAACTGCGAGCTATTGACTTCATACGGTTGATTCCTGGATGTCCAGAATGGAACTGACGAAGAACTCGATGGCGTAAAGGTTGCGGAATCACCACGCGATCTCCAAACATTAAACAATCTTTTACGATCGCTAATGCATCTCGGCGATGAAAGAGCTGTCGAAGGGAATCATCTTTGAGATTCGAAGGCCACCGAGAATTCATGAATCGGATCACCTTTTGAAGCGTTCCATCAGCTGTGGTAGCTCTTTGAACCTCTGTTACTGTCACGGGCAGGGCACGAACGGACTGGACCAACTGTGGGTCGGCTGGGTCCTCAAATGCAACATGCGCAATAACCGTGTCTTCTTCGGGTGTTGGCTGGTTGTTGATCAGCCGAGATAATGCATCGGCCTGACCGAAGTCGGTGGTGCGTCGATATTGAATATCGAAGTCATAACCCAGCATAATCAGGGCCCATCTTTGCAGGCGGTTGGCAGAGTGTACGGGAACACCTTTCCTTGAGCCGAAAATGGAGAGCAATGGTTTATGATCGGTAAGTAGGGTGAAACGGCGGCCATACAACATTTTGTGGAAACGCCGAACCGCGAACACTAAGGCCAACGCTTCTTTCTCTATCTGTGCGTATCGCTGTTCTGCTGGGGTTAGTGATTTCGACGCATGCATAATGGCCCTCTCCGATCCGTCTGGAAAGACGTGTAGAATGACGGCACCGACACCAAAATTAGAGGCATCAGCTGCCACAACGATCGGCAGCTTTGG
Organism: Opisthorchis viverrini; assembly: GCF_000715545.1. NCBI lineage: Eukaryota > Metazoa > Platyhelminthes > Trematoda > Opisthorchiida > Opisthorchiidae > Opisthorchis > Opisthorchis viverrini. The sequence continues at coordinate 214,762 of NW_008751657.1, read as the reverse complement.
GTCGTAGTGGGTAAGTAGCAGATCAGAACTGAGCATCGTCTTTAGTTTGCAGAATGCTTCCTCGCATTCGTCTGACCAACACCAGGGGACATCCTTTCCAAGCAACCGATTTAGCGGGGGCCGGATGTCGTGCAACGAAGGCAGGAATGCCGAATAGTAGCTGATTAACCCCAAAAGGGAACGTAATGATGGTACATCCTTAGGAGGTGGCATCTGCTGTATAGCTCGAACGTTTTCCGGGTCAGGATAGCGACCAGAGGCGTCAAAAATGAACCCAAGATATTTCACAGTTGTCAAGAAGAATTGACACTTCTCGGGACGGAGGCGGAGGCCATTGTCCTGAATGCGCAGTAAGACGGCATTGATTCGCTCACGAAGCTCTTCGGGGGAAACAGCAACGATCAGCACGTCGTCCAGGTATGCGACCACACCTGGAATGCCAGAAAGGATGGTGTCCATCAATTGCTGGAAAATTGCTGGGGCGGTTTTGACGCCAAACGGAAGACGGTTGTACTGATACAGCCCGCGGTGTGTGTTGATTGTCAGTAGTGGGCGTGATTCTGGTGCGACTTCAACTTGAAGGTACGCTTCAGCCAGGTCGATTTTGGCGAAGAACTTCCCACCGTTCAGAACAGTGAATAGATCGTCGGGTACTGGTAGTGGATAATGGTGCTGCTGGATAGCTGCATTTAGGCCGGTTGAGAAATCGGCGCATATGCGGATGCCACCGTTAGGTTTCTTTACTACAACGATCGGCGCTGCCCAGGCAGAGTAGGATACAGGGGACAGAACGCCTTGTTCTTCCAACCGTTGAAGTTCGGCATCTACCAGTGGGAGGGAAGCGTACGGAACTGGTCTCTTTGGACGGAAGACTGGCGTAGCTCCCGGCACGAGGTGGAGGACTGCTTGTGTCGCAGTGCACTGACCGAGACCGGACTGGAAAACAATTGGAAATCGCTCCATAATGTCGGATGCATGATCTGGATGCGCTGTAGGAGACTGAACTGCATTGCAAACGGCGCTGATTGGAATGTCGGCTAACCCAAGGCGATCGAACCAATCAAGACCCAATAGGTTCAACTCAGTTGCCGTTATATAACACGACCCCACAAATGTAGTTCCTCGAAAAGATACACAGCACTGGAGCTCACCGGAAAGTTTTAACTCTCCACCGCAGGCACTGGTTGCAGTTCGAGCTGCTTGTCTGATCGGAGGTTGCCCGAGCGTGCGCCAAAGCCTCTCCGAAATGATGGTAATGTCCGACGCAGTGTCCAACTGCAGACGGATTGGATGACCATTTACGGTGACTGTCAGATACTTCCGGTTACCTGGCGTGTTGATCTGGAAAGTAGCCAGCAAACTGAGAGAGGAGCCAACAGGGTTCGATTTCGGTTTGGGACGGATGCGTGATGATTGCTTTGAAACAGCAGAGGCCGTATGCATCAGTGACTGACAATATCCATCTTTGTGTCCCACGGACTTACATTGGCGGCACCGATGCTTCTTGTAAGGACAGAACCTGACGAAGTGCCAGGCTCCACAGTGCCAACATTGTGAAGGTGGTGTCTTCTTTGAGCCTTTGTTTTGCTTCGGACCAGAACACTGCGAGGTCGATTTGGTTGGGCCAGAATTGACAGGGCCAGGCTGTTGCGTATCCTGGTGTATTGCATGAACCTCGGAACCGCCATGACCCCCGAGTTGGACCATCGCGGTGTCATGCTTCAGGTTAAGCAACCGTTGACACTCCGAGGTGACGGCCTGCAGCGTCATGGATGGGTCCTGCTCGATGCGGCTGAGGAGTCGGGTACGGATTTCTGCATCCTTCGGGGATTGTAGACCACATATGAAAATCAGCGACTTGAACTGATCTTCCGTTAACGATCCGAGTTTGAACCGTTCGCATTCTCGGTTCACGATGCCAGAATATGTGAGGAAGTCGTCTGCATCACTCTTCACTAGCTTCATGCATCGATAACGGATGTTGAAAAGTGACGTTTGCTCACCGAATATTTGTGAAAGCGTGTTGACCGTTTCATCAAAAGTGAAATCGCGCGGGTTTTTTGGCAGAATATAGTTAGCGTACTTATCATGCTCTGCGGGTCCAAGTTTGCGGAGCAGGAGGCGAACCTTCCAACTATCATCTTGAAGTGAAAAATCGACCCTGAACAGGTCTTCATAGCGACGAAACCAAGCATCAAACGTTATGCCAGCTGAGGGTTCATAGCAAAATTCGTTGATACTACCAGCGATTCCATCAACCGACTGTGGGACGCTCGACGCCGCCGGTGAAGCCAAAGATGTAGTTGATAGTCGCTCTGTAAGTACTTTGATGAGTTGCAGTTGTTGCTCAAACATTACTTTGAGTTGTTCTGCCTCCATCTTGCGTCGCCAAATATGTTACGGTTCTGTCACGCAGCGAGCAAACAATAGGATAATGCGGATTGTGGCAATACTCTATCCCCAGCTATGTTGCTTGATCCAGACTCCTAGCACGGCGAATAGTAAGAAGACGAAAAACCTCGGACACATACTTTAATAATCCAACAACACACGATCAACAGGCGTTGCCCGGAGCTTCCGAACCCAAGTCAGTGGAAAGAATGGTATCCTGTACGTGGTCGAATTTAATTTTCCTTGGAGTATCAATAGGCCATTGATTTTTCATAGTTTGACCTTGAAGATGCCAGGAGTTCGCTAGCACACAAAAAACACAGACAGCGTTTTCTGGGGGATATTGATATCCACAACACATCCTCGGCAGTGTTCGTTTCGACAGCACTTGTCTTGTTACACCGTAACATTGAGTAAGTCCCCAGCGATACTGAAGCTCTTTTATCACCAGTAGTTCAATGGACCGTTTTCCAGAGACACCAACCAACCACCTTTCAAGTTTGAAGGGAGAAATTGGAGGATCGGTTTTTGTCGTATTCGCTACACAAAGCATATTTTCCCGTTTGATCTCGAGGACGATGTGCTGCACACTTTTCTGCTGTTCACAGGATTCACTTTTAATTCGCTGTCTTTCATAATTCTGGTGAAGACAACTGTTTTTAACACCGACCTTTGTGTTCCATTATATCTCCGTTGTGGATGGCAGGTTAGAAATAACCCGTGTGGTTGGCTTTGAAGCTACCTATCGAAGTTCATTTTCCTCAACCTGTTTTCCCGCAACATACTTGTAAGGAATCTCATTTCCGCATTGTTTGGTATCGTCCTTCTTGATGATTTAATTCGATAAATTCACGTACAACGGGTAGCCTATATAAATACGTATATATATCACATAAAAAGAGGCTATAGGGTGTACAATGTGAGCTGCCTTCCACAATGACAGAAATAAGAGACGGATTCACGTGTTGGCGGATGGGTACAAAGGAGCGAGGAATTTGCCCCGGGCTTCCTGAGTCGGGCTCGTTCTTGTCATTCAGCGGCTTCCGTTCGTAAAAAGGGTGCAGCACCGCTCCTTAAGTTCTCAGCGCGAGCTGTAATATTGTCAGCGCAAGTACTCACAGAAAAAGGCGTCTAGACGGGAGTTGAACTGGGTGTTAGATGCATCATCAATAACCGTCGCAGGTCATTCCACACACCAAACATCTAATAAATGTATGAACTCTGATCTTGAACATCTAGCTCCTTGCCATGTCCCCGCCATGTGTTATTTGGGTAAACGGTTAAATACCTGCCCACCAAGCCTTGTCCAGACAGGACAAAAGTAAGCATTGGATGTTCTAGGTGGTGACGATACCTCAGGGGAAAGAAATCAATGATAAGCTGCGTTTCATAATCAACGATCCTAAGACCAGCCACAATGTTCGTAGCAGCTCGTTAAACACGCTCAAAGAAAGTTAGGACATACGTGTGTCATGAATTGCAACGCACGGGACGATTGTTTGGGGTCAACAATATATCCTTAAGTTAAGATGTCACGCAATCAAAGAGGGTGGTTGCTTCACATTTGTCAAACTCTCTCTCTCATTCTCCTGTCAAACTTGGCAGAAAGCACCCTGACATGCGTTCTGTCACACGCGGCTGGAGATGACCGGATGACCTCTAAGCTCGCCTTAGCTGAATTTGAATTGACTAAACTTGCCGTGTTCTCCCAATTCGAATTATCCCATCTCCACCTCCACTTTTGCTTGTTATGACTCCAGCCATTTACCCAACCGCCCAAGTTCACTCATGCCCAACAATGGTTTTCCAGTTTTAGTTCATGTCGGCCAACTGAGTCACTGAATTACTCGGACCTCATGCCTATTGTGCCCTACAAGTTGCAAGAGAAACATATTATTACTTAATCGAGTACCTCCCACTGTTTGTGACATTGCCCCCTTTTCGCGCAGTCACCACTACCCGCAAATCCCTCAGTAATGACCCATTCTGACTGTAAACGCATGATCATGCCAGACGGCATGCCACCACCAAGTTGGGAATAAACATTATCATTATCACTATCAAAATGAGAAGCGTGCAAACCTAGAAAAAGTTGGCACCATTTTGAAAGCAAAAGCATTAGGTGTTGTGTAACAATCGCAGCCGCACTGAACGGTTCGTGCGTTGAGCTTGGTGGTTGATCGCGATCACTGACAAATAGAGACACCCGTAACCCATCAGCCCGGCTTTGCACACCGTGAGAACAAACGAAATTGTCAGCATATCCGCTCGGTGATCGTGACAAAACCAAATCTGTTCTTTCAAATTTAACAACTGACCACCGCTTTCTCCCTCTTAAAGGCTAGGTTCATGCAGTTGAACATCGGGCGTCGAGCACAACCTCACCCAGAAACAACTTTGACCCCAGAGCACTCTGTTAGGCAGCTATTCAAGCGCGATGGAACGTCCAGAATTCTGCGGTTTTAATGTTGATTTGGTTCACGTCAAGCTCACCCCGGAAGCGGTCGACTTTCTTGAGCACACAAACCGAAGCTTTGGCAGTTTATGCAACCCAATCAGAGTTATAACGACCAATACGAAGATCCTTCTCAAATAGACAGTTCTCAAGTTATCCAAAGAACACGATCAATTCTTCCACATAATTATGGATTTAGTATTTTGTACTTGTCACTCGAGATAGCTCACGTCTGCAGAATCATTCGGGTCAGTACACGTGATCCCTCACGGGAATCAGTTCCAATGTTTGTCCTAGTCAACTTTCACAACTTCAATCACGCAAACCTTTATGCATTAACCATATAAATTCCGAAAATGATAAATCAAGGGTCACGCAAGTCCCAGAAACCCAGTGATTTAAACAACACCAGTATAACTGACTGCAAAACATCCGAAAATCGCACTCATAATTCAATTAATCCAGGTCTTCTTACATGCTGTGGAAATCATTATCTACTCCAAGGAGTAAACTCATTTCAAGTATCTAGTGGTTATTTTCTACCGGTAGGTCTCTCAAAATGTTTGGCCATTTTACATCTGTCGAGTCTTTAAAGGCCATTTATTTTTCATCACACTCATTTCTTGACTCGTTTTATATTTTCCTAATTTATCCGTTAAATTTTATACCGTTCTAAAGAAGAATCTGACCGTGGCACCCTGAGTTGACCCCAGAGCATATGTGAAAACTGTGAAATCCATATATATATTTTTTGACCAAAATAAATCCTTTCTCATCAGTCTGAGAGATAATGCTACAATCCTCTTCCACTCCAGCATCACGCCGTCGACACTATTCGCCTCCTTTGTACGTATGCTCGTGTCTGACTGTGCAACTCATTTGCTATAAATTAACGAATGTCATCAAATTACGGTGGCCGGTCCACACTGACTGGCAACGTGTAACAGTTAGTGACGCTCACTTTCATGATGCACAAACAGGTACACGGAGGAGCTCTGTACTCCCGCGCCAATACTCTCCATTCAAAGAACCCTCTCAAGAATAGAGAAGCGCACAAACTACAATTAAGAATGGCTATTTCAATTTTGTGAATGTTCGCTGGAGCCAAAAGCTGGCCAGGTATTTTAGGACTTTACAAGCGTGAGCATATACTTAATAGGCATATCACAGAATTGTTCCGGCATCAACATACGCTTCTTTGTCTTTTCGTCTCCGTGTGGGCTCGAAAACCAGAAAGAAAGATTGTCTGGAACAGAAACAACCACATTTTTTCATGGCAATGAGGCACCGGTATTCTTACCTTGTATCTATGCGGCTGATATTGTTGAACAAGTCAGCCGATATAAATGGGATAGTTATGTTGCCGGTCGTGCTCACTGGTGCCGTGGGCTAGACGCACACCCAGAATTTCTCTGAAACTGTGGTTTGAAGGAGGAAAACTATAACATAAAGTTTTAACATTTGATGGTAATTACGCGGGCTTATGAGATCTTCCCAAACGGCAGCAGCTTTGTTGAGAGTTGTTTAAACCCACTCAATCCCCACGATATTCAAGGCCCGCGATATTTATATTTTAAGTGGCTGCCGTGGATGAGCACGTGAATGCGGGGAATGATTTTGTAAAGAATTTAGCTCGTCAAAGTTTTTTCTCATTCAATGCATTTCAAGTCGATTTGAAAGAGTACCAGGCGCAACATTATGTTGTTTTCGGCCGTATAAACTGCAGAAAGAGCAGCAATTCGCTGCTTTTGTATGAAAAAGCCTTCTACCGTTGCAGCAGACATCCCTGCAGGCGAAGCCGTGAAATTCGTCGCACCAAGTAAGTTCACGGTTGATTGTGTGTACGTTGTAGCACACGTCGTACTGATTGTCCGGCAAGGTTCCACGTTCGCCGGTACCATGAGTGCTTGGGGGTTACTTCCTACTACCTGGAGCACAACCATCCACGCAGCAAGTTTATTTTTGACAGGCTCCCCATCGACCGGCGACTGACAAATGATGAATTAAAGGAGTGTTCTACCCTTTTGAAATACGGTGCTCCCTCGTCGGAGATTTGGCAGTAAGTCGCCGACCACTTTGGAAAGGTATTCACTATCAAGGATGTGCGTAACTATCGCGTCAACGTCGACCCCCATTGATAAGTAGGCCGTTGGTTACCTTTTAGTCGGTTTCTTAGATGACATGTCGTCCATCATAGCCAAGTTTCGAGATTGCGATCGCGTGCTGCTGGTGGAATCGGAGGGTGGCAGATATAGTCACCTATGCTTTTCTCAGACGCAGCAGATAGCACTCTTTAGACGTTTCCCGGGATGTCTGCACAAGGAGCTTGATCGATTGGTTGGCAAACTGAAGCTGCTGGAACCACGTAAGGCTGCTGGGTGCATGAAGCGTCTGATTGTCCAAAGCCAGCTGATGTTGCGTCAAAATGCAATTAGTGCACATGGAAACCAGCCTCTGGTGTTAGATGGCAACCGCAACCAACCACGGTGGCGTTCAACGTCAAACGACGCTGTTCCCTGTGGTCTCTGTGGCCAGCCAACTAACCCTGCTGATTGGTGGTGTCAAAGTGATCGACCGCCATATCACCGTTATTGCTGCGGCAATGAGCCCTGCCCGCTGTGTGGAGAAAATCTTCACCACCAAGTGAGTGCACATGTATAAATTAAACTATTTCCATTCGTTTCCGGTCAGGAGTGGTTGAGGGGGTACAATCAAGAGTAGGATTTGGGAGCGCGCTACCAAAATGGGTGGTGATTGCATTTTGACAGGCGATGACCACCGTTGATCGTTGGGTTAGTCTATTATGTGTTGCCGGGGCATTATGGTTAGCTACGAGCATGCGTGCGGGCCTGGAAGTTACTGTAGGTAGTCACGTAGGTTACGTCAAATACAGTTGCGATGTTTACTGAAGGTAGCAAACAAACGTCATCGAGTATGAGTAGGACGATAAATAGCCAAGTTAGGTGACTTCGAGTACTGTTGTGAGTGTAACAGGCTGTCAGATTATGCAATCACCCAGAGTTCAGTCCTTGTTTTTACTGGTCGGCATATATATTGGATTGATGTTTACTGTAGGTAGCGAAGCTAAGCGGCGTCGCGTATAGTATGAAAGACCATCAGCTTTATACTAAGCGTTGCGCATAGACTCAGGTGTTGCATTTACGATAAGCAGCCAAGGTAGGCGATATCAACTGCAGTTACGAGTATGACGGGCAGCGGTTGGTCGTTAAGATGTCACGCGTAGTTGCAACCTGGTTTCTATCGGCCCGCATAGATACTGGCTTGGTGATTACTGTAGGTAGCAGGCAGGTACGACAGTGACCATCGGGGCTTGACACTGATTTCATGCTCTCCATGATGATATAAGCAGCAGACATAAGCGAGAGCGCGCACATTTATGGGTATGACGAGTCATCGTTGGCAGTTAAATCAGGACACTTCGCATAGCCGAGGCCGACTAAACAGCGTCGCATATAGGCACTGGCCTAGCAATTTCAATAAGTAGTCAAGGTGGACGATATCGCGTACAGTTTTGAGTGTTAGGTTAATCTGTCGCCATTAGATTAGGTATGCATGTACAAGGACACCGACTCAACAGGTACGATCAATGGCCAAGTTAGATTACCTCGAGTACAGTTGTGAGAAGAACAGGCTGTCAGATGTGGCTATCACGCATAACTGAGGTCTTATTTTTACCGGTCGGCATATAAATTGCACTGATGTTTACTGTAGCTAGCGAAGACAAGCGGGATCGCGTATAGTTAACGGTATACAGGACCGTCAGTGACCATCGGATTATGTTACTGTGCACAGGTGCAGTCTCATTATCAACGTTGCACATAAACGCGGGCCTAGCAGTTACAACAAGTATTCGAGATGAGTGAAAACTAGTAGAGATACGAGTACAAGGAGCCGTCGTTGCTCATTGGATTGGCTACCGGGCATATGTGGGAACCTTAATTAGCGTCGCACATAGACACAGATCCAGCAGCTAAAATAGGTAGTCGAGGTGAGTGACAACGGCTACCGTCATCGTGCTGACCAGTTCATGGTTGGTGGTCACCACCCATAGAACGTCATAGTTATAATAGGAAAGACGCCCACAGCGTCCTGGTAACACTTATCTACAAGTAGTTATGCGTACCTGGGAAAGGGGATCGTCCACAGATGTCCCTCGCACTGCCACTGCAAGGTTATGCTGTAATCTAACTTTATTGCACCCAATGGAACATGAGACCCATGGGGAAAATGTGTTGTGAGCAGGTTCACCAAACAAAAATATCCCATTTGTTAAATCTCAGATGTCTAAAGCAAACAAACGCCTGCGACTGATCCTTTAAGGTGGCATTTGCACAAATACTCTTAAGATGTTATTTTTATTCTTCAGGAACACCGGAGAACGCCAAAATATGCTAAAGTGCGATTTCGTGTTTTATGTCGCGTAAACCGGCAAAAAATGCAAATCGGCGATACTCAACGACCTTGACATTTCGCTCACTTAAACAAAACACTACGTACAACATGTCACGGGAAGGTGCTAATTGATTAGACTAACTTCCCACTAAAATAGCAACTTCGAAAACCCTACGGTTTCGGCGAACTCAATTTGGGTGTGTCAATAGCCTGCGGCTCGCATGACTAAACGAATTAACAGTAAGGAATTTGCCGCGCTACAAAAGTTTTCGTTGTAACTCTGGTACTGCATGTTGTTAGTGACTTCCTCCAGTGTTAGATCGTGTTCATCCGCCTGGCGGTGGTATGTGGGCATAAGGACAACAAGACATCTACGCTATCTGCGCTATCTACATATCGTAATGTTGAGAAAGTAATGCGTTCAACTTACTGTGAATGACCACGCTAAAATCGAGCAATAGAGTTTTTGAGCTAGTCAAACGGTCACAGTTTTAAGCACGTTTCACACTAAAAAACCGTTCACTGTTTGCAAACACTCTGTGAAGCTGTTAGCAGTAGTTGAATTACGTTTTAACCCAACTATTGGAAGTGTACGGAGAATTAGCCAGAGGCTTCAACCTCCGAAAGTCACTTCTTATTAAAATGCGTCACAAAGCTGTCAAAGCTCAATCACTAACTCATTTTATTTAGAGCATTTCCTAGCTTTCTACAGTCTATCATTTTATCCAGGTTGGAGACATTGCTGGGGTCAAGAATGCCCATTCCACCGAAATTTAGTAGGATCATGGCCGTCCGCACGTGACGCCAAGCAGAAATTTTCCTCATTGTTAGCCTATATTTAAAGTCAACATCTTAGTCGCTGTTGCCACTTCAAATGCTTATCAGGAGATAAGCCCACATGGTAAGCCATTTTCGGGAATTTCGCAATAAAATCCTGTAGGCCCGTAATTCCATAAACTATTGCTCCGGGTACTTTCTTGCTCAGACAGCAAAATTGGGGGACCGTTAACCGCACAATGCTCTTAGCTTCAAGACCTCCGCCTGTGGAGTAACGTATTTTGCGCCAAAATGTTGAATTTTTTCGCGTATATACTTGAACCAAAAACTATCTCAATCCACCCTCATAGTTTTGCAGCTCACCAAATTTCATTGTCCACTGGAGCAATCATACTTCTTGCAGAGAAGATTGGAGGAATAATTTCCCAGCATCGCTGTGACCTCAGGAAGGCTTAATGGGACTCAAAAGTTTGGGCTGGTACTCTGGACCCATTTACCTGTCTGTTTTGTTTCATCAGGCACACGTTGTGGCTTACGGAAGTTCAATTTTAGGGCTTGGGCGCGGTTTTCTTGGTCCAACCGCTGGGGATATGGTTTTATATTAATCCCTAAAGGATTAATGGCAGAAAATCATAAGCATTGAAGTATGACAGTGTTGCTTTCCGCCGGGATATGGAGACGCTGTTGGCTCGGTGTCTCGCCTTTTACCGGAGGTGGGAGGTAAGCTTCAGTGTCGAACTACAGGCTGGAGAAGATAAGGCAACACATGATGCGCGGATAGAAGTGATCAGATCAGTATGGCTTGCAAGAAGCCAGATGATTGGGCTGTGTATCTCGGAGGCTAATTGGCGATGATTTGGCGGAGTTTCCAGATGATAAACGTTTGGTTGGAGGAAACGCGGAAGAAAGTAAGGAGTATGAAATGGTAGGGCTTTTCTAAAACAGTTTGAAGTTGAGGCTTAAAGGCCAACACAAATTCGGACAGGCTGATCAGCCTTCTAACAGTTTCAGACAACTGTGACTCACGATACTCTGTTCTCAGACTCAATAAGAGCCGAGAAGCTGAAGGAGCGCACACCGATGTGCGAAGCTTTCTGTGAAAAGACAGTTAGGTATATGCTCACGCTTGTAAAGTTTTCAAGAATATGACGGGCTTCGTCCCCAAAGCCCAATAACGAAATCTGTATATGGCTGTAATTACCACAAACTTAATTCGCAAGTGCGCTTAGTTCGTCACTTGTGTACACGTCGTTGTTCATGTGTGAAAGCATCGTTGACTTTTTCCGACCGAAACGTTTCACGGGTGCAACGGGGATTCTGCATGCATCTTCGGTCTTTCGGTTACCACTGCACATAGCACAAAATCCAGAGTTGCAAGCATCTTCAAAATATTTGAGGAGAACTCACAGAGCTAAGCCAAGTATAACTAATATAACCACGTAGTAAGCCCGTGTGATCTCTCGCTTCAAATGGCGCGTGGTCTGATGGGCCAAAATGACAGAGCGAAGACCGACTTCCCCAGGTTTCCGAGAAACAAATCTATCCTGTTTCTTTGACTATCACGGGTTAGAAATTGCTTAGTAAGAAGACGGGAGTTCCTTATTACTTCGTTAGCAATCAAAGATCACAAATTTAAAGTGGGGTGTGCACCTGAAAAACTGGGCACCCTGCTTCAAAATGATCGCCTACGAACACGGACTAGTTTGCATTTCTGATGAGCACAAAACGCAACGATAAATCGTCGAAGTTAACTCGACCCACTAGACAAACTATAAGAAATCAGCTCAAGTGCACAATCGACCCAGGCCGAATACAACTACATATGTCATGGCTTCAATTAAAGTGACCTCGGAACTGGTAATCAGGGTGTCTCTCCTCGTCAACAATCCCGATCAACCACCAAGCTCAACGCGTTCAGCGCATGTCAAGGTTCTTGTCGACAAGAATGACAAGAGAGTTGAGTGAAGCAACCGCCCTCTTTGATTGCGGGGCATCATAACCTAAGGATGCATCGTTGGCCACAAACTGCCACCCAGTGTTGCGCCACGAGAACGTCACTCTCGCGTATCTTACTTACTGGGGTCGCCAATAATCGTTAAGTGGTAGCTCGTATATAATGTGCTCAGAAGCTGACAAAACATCTTGCGATACAAGTTTTTGCGGAGATTCCATTTCTGGATCATTAGAATGGTAACACAATACGTTCAAGCATATTATATCCGTTCGGCTTACATGAAGGAATCAAATCAGCTCAGACCTAGAGCAAACGGAAAGGAAATTCGGAAAAAAAACATTTGAAGGGAGTCTAGGGGCTGGGAGCATGCAGTATGCAGTCTCGGTATGCAGTTGAAATGTGGCCCCCATTTCCTATTTACGCGTTCTTCCCCACCTAGGATGGACACACGGATTACAGAATCTCCAACTGGGCGGTAGGTACAGTTGACTTTACCAGAATCATGATGGTCAGCGAAACAAAAGTGGACCGCATGAACAGCCGGAAGAACGTGAAGAACAGCTGAGAATTTTAATCATTAAATGTACCAGATTGGGGTCACGGAAGCTGGGCAGTCGATGGCAAGGGCCGTTTGTCGTCACCGACCGCCGGGGCAACGTCTGTACCATTCAGGATGGTTGGGGATCAAATGTAGTGAATGGGACGCAGCTTCGCAAGTGGCACGATATACACCCGAAGAGCGGACGAGTAGGCCCGCTACCGAAGCCGACTTGACGGAGGTAAATGAAAATCGATGGCATGCGAACGAGCTTTAAGGACTTGAGGTGTTTAACGGTGATACCACTGATGGGGAGGCACGCGAGTAGTAGGTGTTGTTAGTGGAATTTTACTTTGCGTCTTTTGAAATGGGGAGATCTGTTGCTGAATTCGCGGAGTCACTTTGTAACATTTGCTTTGATTTTAGCGAAGAATGATTGGAGTCAATGAATCTCCAAGAACGTTCAAGAAGGCGCGTTCGGGAGAAGATGGGTATCCAGTTTTTGTAAACGAAATGCAAATTAGAGTTTTGCTTCCCTGTTCAATGGTCTGTAACCGGTCAGTTGGCATTTCCTGATTAAATAGCTCCGCAGCAGAGGTCTCCTTCCTTTCACCAGTATAACCCGTGTTTTGTAACGTGTGCGAATTTCAGATTTTTCGCGAATACAAGGCCAGCTGCATTTCTGATTTCCACCCGCACGCTTGAATAACGTTTAGGTAGTATCCGTTGAAAAGGATCCGTCAAACTATTGGCGATAAAAAGAGCTTTAAGAACCCCGAATGTTTACTCCAACGTTGGCTCAGGATGCGAAACTGCGCCTGAGGGTCAGGTTGTTAATAGGATTTTTGTAGAGTGTGTCTGCTGTGTCTTGATGGACGATCGTGCAACTCTGTATCAGTCCCTTGGCTTTTTTGCTCCGCCCACTGTAGTATATCAAAAAGCACGGTAGCTCCACACAGCCCTTTATGGAGACCAAGGAAGATTATTACACTGTATTTATAGGGTATTCATAGTGTTCCACAAGGTCGTGCTGGAAGCACCGTGAGGGGCGAGAAGCGTCCAGTCAAGGATACTCGACCCGGATTGGCTGGCATTCTGGCCAATCGGAGCATGCCTGTGTTTGGTCCGTCTCCTGCACGTGACACATCCGCTTAGATTATATGATGTTCGGTTATTAGGGACGGCTGGCCTCCGAACAATGTCCCAACCAGCTGTTAATAAATTGAAAAAGGTACCTGACACATGTTGAACAGTTAGAAACTTTTATCCGCTTCGTCATGGATACAACCGGAGGACCCGTCGATAACAGGCCACCGGGTCTAATATTCCACCGGATGATCAGTGTCCAAACTTGGCTAGGTGCTGAAATCCACAGGCACACGGGCACTGTTTCTTTATTGGGAGAAGCCGATCTAGTCACATTCTTATGTCGAATGCACAGTTAAATGAATGCGAATATTTGCTCAGTTCAGTGAATTTTGTGCGAGGGTATTGGGTCAAGTGGATGAGAACGAGGTTCTGTGTGATAAGGTAGTTGGTGTAGCGGTACAAACGACGCTCCCTAGTATTGCTAAACACCTGGGTCGTTAAAGAGAGAGGGTTTTGGGGATCCTCCTTGGAGTTGGCATCAATAATTTCATCTTTTGGCGAACTTTGGTGCGCAAAATTCATAACACGTGCTTTGTGGCGATCTACACATTTTGTGGTGGTTCTCAATCACTCACATTAATGTCTGCAGCCTTTCCATCCCCAAACTGCTGTGGTAGAATGCGTGACAACTGCAGTCATGGGCCCCATCCGTTTATTCAATGAAACCAGTGAACGGCTTCACCCCAATGATATGTAGCCAAATTTTTGGTGCAAATTCACGGAGGTATTTTTTCTTGGGTCCACTAGTAGCGTGTTGGTAGTTCGGTTGAGTTTGCTGGGTTTTGGTCAAGTGGCTGTTGATCTGTTCCCCGAACAACCAATCTAGATTCATTGTTTTCATCTCCGGAGCTTATTCAGTGTTTTGGCACTACCCTGTTCTTTGATGGGCATATACAGTGTCAGCAATGTGTTGAAGTATTAGTAGCTCGCTTGTTGGGGACATCATCAGTGCGCATCACTGCACACTGCAAGCCAATTGCCAGGCTCGGCGAACGGATCAACAGCCACCTGATCAACAACCAATATACAGTGTCCATTTCGTTACATCCGTTTATGAACTCCGTTGCAGTGTACCCCTCTTTGGGGAGTTCCTCACCTGGAGTTTCGTCTTCCCTGAATTAAACCTCCGCCCATCATTATTCACCTTGTAAGGCAGAGGGACAACGATGAACTCCGTGGGCTCAATTAGTTACAAGTCTAATTGTGCACTGTAGCCTCAGAGGACTGATGCAATACAAAGCCAATAGGAATGTTCATGAGGCAACCGTATATTGACCAAGCCCAACCTGAGTGAGCTCAACAAACGTGTACTAACAAGGATAACAAACTTCACGAACCTCCTCACTTCCCACACATTTGTCACCGGTTCTGTGGGACGTAGACTGTACCACGACACTATTCCAGCATAGTTCAGTCAGACGGACAAATAAACGGAGATGTAAACATTTCTTGGGCGTAAACTGCATCGGCGTATATCACATATTCTCTTAACTGCGTGACTTGATTTCACCGCTGTTCCTCCTCTGGGCCACTCAGATTGTTTTACGCGAACTGGGTACAGAAATTTGCCTTTCATTCTTCAAAAGGCACTGCTTTCAAACACCCGTTTAAGCACTCGAGATACGTGCTTCATCGCACAGGATTACACGCTTTTAACTGGCAAATGCTTACCGCACTTACTCTTTTACGGCCACCTAATGGCCTCACTACCTATGGAAATTGTCCCGCTCCTCCACGTCCGTCAACAAAGACGGCGTAATATTTCACCACCCAAGGTTCTGCCATCAAATCGTGTACTCCTCAACCTACTCGAACTGCGGTGACCACGTGGCCTGAGATTCTTGGCATGATGTTCTGTCGTTAACCTATTTCGGTGGATAATGGAAGCAGTCATCAGCCCAACTCATTTACGAAGCAGACATTATCGGTCCCTTCGGGACTTCATTACCAATGAACGTCGTATGGCAGACGATGTCACGAAAACCCCTCCCTTCAATAGCAATAACCGTGTCACTCTGTGCTGAAAATTCACACGTTGCTGAATATCTCATGTTGGGGGGTGAGACGATCCAAGTGGTTAGAGCGCGAATTTACTGACCGGACGGTCCGTGGTTCGAACCCGACCTCCGCCTCTCGACTTCCCCTGTCTAAGCTTGGGCAAACTGGTAGCATCCCAGCCCTCTTGCAACCTTCGGGTGGCATGACAGGTAGGCAACGAATGGATGCTACAGCTGAACGATTCTCACATGTTGTCATCTGGCCGAACCGATTCCTTTTCCGCGGAAGAAAAACTTAGGGGAATAGATTCCTCGGGGCCTTCTCCCATATCTCATTGGGTTTCCCTTTCAGGAATGAGTTATAATCACGTGCAGTTCCAGCAACATGCGGCGCATATAAACGCAATTCTACCATCCGCCTCGTCATCGACTCGCTGCACAAAACAACTCGGCTCCATTCGACAATGTTCTGCTAGGTGGAGTACGACTATCCGTTACAGCTTCACCGAAAATCAACGCTGGCCGTAGGGTCATGCCAAGGGCAGAAGGAGCCCCGAATTCTCTCTAGATGATGCACATTGTTCGGCTTTTGGAAGAAAACCAAACCTTTTCAACTGTTACCTCTCGTCGGTTCTTACTGGCTGTTATCCCTCCGAAACAGACCATTCTAACATTCGAGAAAGCAAGTACCAAAGTACGTGCAGTCGGTCACATCAGTCGCATAACTTATATGCTAGTGAAACTTAAGATCCCGCACTATCAATAACTAAATTAAAAATTTACAAACCCCGGCTGTCCATAAATAAGTGCAACCATTGCGTACTTTTGGCCTCAGATGGCATCTTCTGGACGAGCCCTGAAAAAGGTACCACTGTCTTCGCAGTCAAGTAGCGAATGACCTTCTACCCATCCTTCATGCCAGTGCCTTTCATTTGCCTGGGAAGTAAACCATCACTCAATTGATTAGTAAAGAATGACGCCACCAAGACCCGATTATCCACCATCCTATAAATCTTGCGTCCATCTCCCAAAGGCTTATAAATTTATTCTTAAAAGAAGCGGCCCTAGCGTCTCTGCGTCTTACCAACAATAAGCTTGATTTCATTCCGCCTGACACCCGTTCAACTTGTCTAATTCGGTTATACTTCTACCAAGTCGATTTTGTCGGCCAAACATAACACACACTCCAGTCTCCCACTTTCATGACGTGAACACTTACATACAAGATATGTAGACACCATTCTCTGAATATTAAGGCCACGGTAAGCACCATTTTTTCACTGCATCATCCGTTGTTTCAAGCCGACAGCAGTGCCTTACTGACTAGCGAACCATATCCTTACCTTTCTGCTCAGTTCTCGTTGTAGATTACGGTTGGCACACCCTCAACTATTCCCCTCCTCTCGACCGTACACTTTCGCCCTTTCCTTCCACTAACTGTAAATACGGACAAGCTCCCACCTCAATAGCATAGACGCGAAGATTTCCTCGCTTCTCTCAACCGTACCCTCTCGCTTACCTCTTTCGTTGACTGAAAATAAGGACAAGCTCCCCATATGACCCCAGCTACACTCATAACATGTTTATTCAATCTCCGTAACCTTTCGCTATAATTTTATCATCCTGTGTGCCTGTGCTTCCCGCAAAATTCAGTGACTTTCTATACAGTTCACGTTCCGGCTCGTGTGTTGCCACCAGCTCACTCTTCCAAGGAACTCTTCTGCCTAAATCCAAAACATCGAAACCACTGAATCTCTAAAGTTTCGCTGTACACCATGTTTCTGTGATGCATGTTAACGCTTACCCGCTTCGCTGATCCCTCCACTTCGTTTCCACACACTTTTCTGACCCTGGCCATGAGCCCAAAAGTCCATGAACTCACGGATTGCCACACAGGGCCGCGGATTTCGCCCAAGTTTTCCGGATCGGTTTCGTTCTTGCCGTTCAGCGATTGTCATTCACCTGAAAGGCAGAGGTGAAAAAAGGATGAAGCCACGCTCTTTATGTTCTCAACGTGAGGCAGTAGGCTTGCCAGCGCAAGGATTCACATAAAAACTGTCTATTAGTGCTTTGAACTGGGTTCTAGAAGGAGCGTAGACAACCATTGGAACAAGGTCATTCCACGCACCTATCAGCTGAAACGAGAAAAAATTTTACCCAATGAATATATGCGCTCTCAGCTTAGAAATCTTCCTACCATGTCCCCGGCATGTGTTTGCTGGTTCTACGGTGAAAAATCTGTTGGCCAAGCTTCGTTCAAACAGGGCATAAGTAAGAATTAGGTCCCGTCGGAGGCGACGGTGCTCCGGGGGAAAGAGATCAAGCATCGCGAGACG
>NW_008751657.1:147918-196071 GCF_000715545.1 Opisthorchis viverrini | reverse complement strand
TTGTCACGCAAGAACGGTTTGAGAGAAATCCTTGTTGGGCTGGAGATATCAGATTGCTGGAAGTAAGGTGATCTAGGAGAGCTCGCTTCAGAATGCGCTCCATCACCTTGCACGGCACGCTAGTGAGGCTTATAGGCCTATAGCTGCCAGGCGATTGTCGGTCGCACGTTTTGTAGGTTGGCGTGACAATCGCTTCCTTCCAAGCAGATGAAAGGTGGCCTTCGTCTAGCGACTGACGATACACCAGGTGTAAGTGAGTTGCCAGTGTGCAGGTCGTTTCTTCCGGGATCCTTGGATGGAGCTCGTCGGGCCCCAGCGCGCAGAATGAGTTGATCTAGTGCAGGAGTTGATGAACGTCCCTCACCGTGAAGACCAAGTCGGTTGGAGGCTGTTCGTAGTTTCGTCTTGACAAGAGTGGATGTGACGAGAACGCTGGAGCTGAATATAAACCTGCATAGTGTTCTCTGTAAACCTCAGATACCACTGTCGACTCACACGTAGGCTCTCCGTTCCTGTCCCAAAGGAGAACGCGGATGGCTCGTTTCAGCGGCGATGTCTGTTGTGTTTGACCAGTACGCTTTTGTTTTTCCGGGCGAGGTCCAGAATGGTGGCTTGTTTACGTATATTCCATTGGCGGATTTGTGCTTTACAGCAGTTCCGCAGTTTACGAAATGCCAGCTCATCTTCTGTACCCTCTGTAGTCGACTTTTTGAAAAAAGTTGTGACCTCATTTGCAGAAGTCGCCGAATCATTTTCGGCAGCCTGCGGCTCATCCGATTGCGTGCCGGCTTTTTGGGACGAACTTCGCATCAGCCTCATGAACTTTCTGGACCATGATCTTGTATAATTCTTCCACTGGAAGCGGTCCCATTGCAACTTGTTCAAGAAAGATGCACACTCCTGAAAAGTCTGCACGGCAGAAGTCTCGAAACCACGTTTGAGGTTCGGGATTTCTGGCTCCACAGCAGATGAAATCAAAAGTCAGCACACAGTGGTAACTATGTCCCAGTGGAGCGGTAATTGCTACCTGAACAACGAACTGTCTTCCGTTGGTGATGACCAAATCCAGGAGGGATGGTAGATGGCTGGTGCAACGACGTGCTCAGTCCAAGCGCTCTCTTGAAACCACTTCAATCAGCGCCGCTGCAAAGTACTCTTGATTCGACGAGCTGGAGCTCCATCCAGGAGGCCTTTGGGGCACTGAGGTCACCTACCAACAGCGGACGCGTGAACGATACTCGCTCAAGGCTTCGTATGAGGAATTGGTAATCTTCAGGGGGCTCAATGAGCTATGGTCGACCACACCGAATAGGAGATAATCGGATCCACGCAGCGGAGTTGGGATCCACAGTGCACTGCAAAAAGCTGCAGGGGTGGTATCGGAAAGGACAATCGGGATTGGTAGGGCTGCATGTTAGTACAGAGCAACCCCACCGGCCCTCCCTCGCTTTGAGTCAGCTCGAAAAATAAAGCAACCGTCTATCGAGATCTCCGCGTCAGAGACATCTGGTGTAATCCAGGCCTCTGTGAGTGCGATTATGGACGGTTGTTCAAGGCCAGCTGATTGTTTGACATCGCAGTTTGTTGAGAAGACTGAAGCAGTTTGTGGACAAGCATTTCAACACTCTGCTGCCTCCTAGAGTGAGGAGCCGGAAGTTGAGTGATCGGGGTGGTTAGCAGACTTAATGGTTGTGCGCCGGGTTTGAGTCCAAGTCTCTGAAGGGGCGTCTGGGGCGATGTCGTCTGCTATCTGTCTTCGTGGTTTCAAGGGGTGCTTTTCTCTTGCGAGTTTCTTTTCGTTCCGTAGGGATCCGGTTTGCTCGGGCCTTTTGGCTTTGAAGGATGAGGTCCTTTCCTCCGTGGGCAAAAATTTCGACCGTTGCTGATTGTAGCTCATCCAGCGCCCCCATTTTGGAGACCAGATTTGTTGTCGATCGAAGGTTTGCGGCAAGCTTTCGCCTTCCTGGATTCTTGGGTGTTCTCGCGCGGTTTGACCGGAAAAGTACCTTTGTGAGTCCCCGAGTGATGGGTGGCGACACCAAGAAGTAATGCACATGGTGGCGCTCGCAAGAGGCTCGTTTTCGCGGAGATCAGCCTCATGAACTTTCTGGACCATGATCTTGTATAATTCTTCCACTGGAACCGGTCCCATTGCAACTTGTTCAAGAAAGATGCACACTCCTGAAAAGTCTGCACGGCAGAAGTCTCGAAACCACGTTTGAGGTTCGGGATTTCTGGCTCCACAGCAGATGAAATCAAAAGTCAGCACACAGTGGTAACTATGTCCCAGTGGAGCGGTAATTGCTACCTGAACAACGAACTGTCTTCCGTTGGTGATGACCAAATCCAGGAGGGATGGTAGATGGCTGGTGCAACGACGTGCTCAGTCCAAGCGCTCTCTTGAAACCACTTCAATCAGCGCCGCTGCAAAGTACTCTTGATTCGACGAGCTGGAGCTCCATCCAGGAGGCCTTTGGGGCACTGAGGTCACCTACCAACAGCGGACGCGTGAACGATACTCGCTCAAGGCTTCGTATGAGGAATTGGTAATCTTCAGGGGGCTCAATGAGCTATGGTCGACCACACCGAATAGGAGATAATCGGATCCACGCAGCGGAGTTGGGATCCACAGTGCACTGCAAAAAGCTGCAGGGGTGGTATCGGAAAGGACAATCGGGATTGGTAGGGCTGCATGTTAGTACAGAGCAACCCCACCGGCCCTCCCTCGCTTTGAGTCAGCTCGAAAAATAAAGCAACCGTCTATCGAGATCTCCGCGTCAGAGACATCTGGTGTAATCCAGGCCTCTGTGAGTGCGATTATGGACGGTTGTTCAAGGCCAGCTGATTGTTTGACATCGCAGTTTGTTGAGAAGACTGAAGCAGTTTGTGGACAAGCATTTCAACACTCTGCTGCCTCCTAGAGTGAGGAGCCGGAAGTTGAGTGATCGGGGTGGTTAGCAGACTTAATGGTTGTGCGCCGGGTTTGAGTCCAAGTCTCTGAAGGGGCGTCTGGGGCGATGTCGTCTGCTATCTGTCTTCGTGGTTTCAAGGGGTGCTTTTCCCTTGCGAGTTTCTTTTCGTTCCGTAGGGATCCGGTTTGCTCGGGCCTTTTGGCTTTGAAGGATGAGGTCCTTTCCTCCGTGGGCAAAAATTTCGACCGTTGCTGATTGTAGCTCATCCAGCGCCCCCATTTTGGAGACCAGATTTGTTGTCGATCGAAGGTTTGCGGCAAGCTTTCGCCTTCCTGGATTCTTGGGTGTTCTCGCGCGGTTTGACCGGAAAAGTACCTTTGTGAGTCCCCGAGTGATGGGTGGCGACACCAAGAAGTAATGCACATGGTGGCGCTCGCAAGAGGCTCGTTTTCGCGGAGGACATCACCTAGAAGCCTGCCAGCAGTCTCCTAATCTGGCGAATTCTATAGGGCTTGTTTGGCTGCAGTCGCTTTTCTTTCGCGTTTGTGTGGACACCGATTCACTGGCGATGTATGAGAGATTTTCCGATTGATTGTAGTCGCGTTTGTAGCTTTAGCTGTCGGGTCCTGGGCGACGGTTGTGTCCCTAAGCGAAAAGGCCGCTTTTGACGAAGTGGAGCTGGAGGTTGGCCTCACTGCTTTTCCAAGCACATCTGTCTCAGTTCAGTTCAGAGGCTGTGGCTCTGGTGAGGAGTTCATGACCGCAACTGTGTCGTCTGTTACGGAGATAAGCGTTGATAGCTCCACGTTCTTTGGGCGCTGCTTGTATGTGAGTTTTGCCTCTTCCAGTCATCAGTGCCTTTGGTGGACGATGGGTCTGTGGTGGTCAAAAAACTGCTGTCCGGAGACGTGGCTGGTTGCGCCGGCATGCTTTTTGGAGCACAAGGGCTATGACCACAATCGGCTTGGCCATGAATTTGGTGTTGGCTGAACTGGCGCCACGTGGAGGTCTGGTTATTTTCTCTATTCCTGATCTCCTGTGACCCAGCTTTCGCTCCTCTGAAGGGCGATCCTCATATAGACACCTGATCATTGCGTAAGCCTTTTGAATGCCTCCAGACCGCTCCAAGGTCTTCTGTACGGCAGATGGGGAGGGAATGGCGACTGGAAGCCTGGTTGTCCACTTGCTACCCTTCTGGCGTAACCATTCCGCGTAGAGCCATTGGCAATCAGGATCAGTGAGGACAATGCTGAGAATCGACTGTGCCAGCTTCTCAGGCGTGATTTTTCCGCAGAATGACCTCCAGTCTATCAATCTACTCTCCCTCTAGCGCCTGGCCACTAGAGACGCTGTGGTGGTCATTGCAGCCGCGTCAGAGAGCTGTATAATCTTCTTCGCAGCCAGCGGACCCGATATGAATAACGCGAGGTACTCATTCAGGGAAGAAAGTTCTTTATCAACTTTATCCCATGTTGCTGCGTTCTTTGTGTTTGAATCCTCCAGGGCCTTAGAAAGAAGCTCCACTTTTGAATCGAGTATCCCGACCAGAGCGAAACACTTGCATCGGTCTTTCTTCTTCTGCAATGGAGATTGAGTATCGCCTTTAGGGGCTCTCTTCTAGGATGCGGAATGCATTGCACCCTTAATGTAGAGGTAGCTGGCGCAGACAAACGGGTCTGGAGATTTAGCTCATCGGCTTATCTAGTCGTCCTGTAAACGCATGCATTCGAAGTGCCACAAGGCCCCGCAGGCGTGGCATTGTATACCGTGTTTTACGCCACGGGAAGCCATTTCGCCAAACATCTGTTGTAGTCCATCGATGGCTGTAGATGGCATCGGTATAAATCGATGTCATTGTTAAGACTGGATGCAAAATAGATCGTGAGCGCAAAATGACTGGGGTTATCTCTTATAAGTTATATTAAAGTGACGAAATTCAAAAATGTTTCATGTGCATGCTGTGAATGGATTGTGAAGCGAAAAAATTCTTTCACAAATTTGCACGAGGGAGAAAACGATTTAGAACGTATCGCGCCAGTCCAAGGTCACGAGGCCTTAGCTGTGGTTCTACGTTTCAATTCAATACCACCAGCTGGATGACACCAGCTCTTCTGCTTCGCCAGATCTGAAGTTCTGGCTCCTCATTTCTCTCTGCTACACCTTTCTTGTCATGTGTCAGGCGAGGTGTCTCTTCTTTTGCACTCCCTCATTTTGTTTTTTTCTCATCACCCTCAAACCCCAACGATCCGCTCTTGCTCGATTTTCGTCCCAAAAACGCATAGTAACTGTGCTTTCCTGCCCACGCCGTCTTCGTGGTGATCACACTTGCATTGGATAATGCCCACTCCCATGACGCAGTCCATTTTCCTAACTCCCCTGTGACCAAAATTCCTACTAGTCGTGCTTTCCTTCTGACTGTTGTATTATGATCATTCCTGACCGTATCCCACCCACAAGTTGGGAAAATAAATTACAGTCCCTCTCAATTATCTAAGAAGTTTTTGCTCAACCGTCCATTATCTGTCTGTTTCCTCTCTTCACGTTAATTTCTACTTGTGCAAAGGAGACCTTCTGATCGGATTCTGCAACTGAGATCCCTCTGTAACTCGCCTCATAATCGCACATACCAAATAGTCAAGCGACTAGCCATTCTATCTGCTACGTTTGAGCCCCTCCTCATAATTTGTAACTACTCTCAACATGGCCTTAGGATACCGATTGACCGACGTTCAGTGCAAAGCATGAGACTAGACTCCTATCATGAATACTGGCCTGTTGCATTGCTATCTGGATGCACTGCGGGCTCGTCGAGGTGCAAACGTAATGGTACCGATTTATTGGTCCCCATACTACATCGACAGCCTCAGCTGGTTATTGGGTGTCGTGTTACTCAAAAACTTCCACCCGTTCGTAGGTTAATTTGGCTTGCTGTCATTTCATCTGGAGTTTTCTCAATTATTAGACATCATTTTATCCAGTACATAAATAAAAAAGAATTGATTGATCTCATCTAAATCTCTTCTGTTCCCAGGCTTAAATATTAGAGAGAAACTTCTCTGAATGCCACGTATGACCATTGTTCCTTCTGACTGATCACCGCCTTACGACTACATGGACCTAAAGCAGAATCAAAATTATCCGTGACTCTACATTATCCTGACTCTACCTGTGTCAATCCTCTCATTGAACCCAAATCCAGCTGCCACAATAATGCGCATTTCCTGCCCCATTGCCTCAAACTTGACGTCCGCTAAGGAACTGTCGAGAAATTTGTCAGTGCAATAATTATACGGTCATACTCGGTATGGCGGTATTCCTGCAACTGTTTCTTTTTTCACTCCCAACTGTCTCCCTTGCCTGATCGTACCTTTCATCAAGACTACAAAAATTGTTTACCCGCCCCCAACCGCCTCTGGGGTGTGTTCGTTCTGACCAGTTAGACCTTTCATTTACGCTTAACTACCACGATTTTGCGCTGAAAGTTCGCGTTTTCCCTTCTACAGGTTCATCGATTTTGCTTAGGGTGCTCAGTCGGCTCTAAGCATTAGCGCTTTGTCTTCCTTTTACACCTTTTACACCCATTTTTGCACTAGTAGCGTTACCAATGAGCCTACTCCCCTTCAACGTAACCCATATTCGTCTCTTCGAATTTTTCATCACCTAATCCCCATTTGGGATTTTCATTACGCCCAAGATGAATAGAGGTCAGGAACAGACTTCCAGTTTTAGTTCAAATCAACGGACCTCAACGCTGTTATAATCTCGCTTTAAAAGGTTAGTTCTTGTTTTTTCTGCATTCTAGGGCTACTGATAACGTGATAAGAGCATTGCCTTTGCTTTGCGTCCCTGCCCGTATTGATACCGCACCGTTCAGATTGTAGCGGCCCAACCATGACTCACGTGGTATGTCCCATGCGAGTTTAGAAATAAACCTATTGTCATTATTTCACATACGCCGTCAAATAGAAAGTGAAAACCCGCAGTATTTGCCCTGATATTTTGGAGGTCTTGTGCAGGATAATACGCAAAACCTTATCTAGATTTGGAAAAACCTGGCACCACCGACCCCATTTTCATTGATTATCAGCTTTAACCCCCAGCCAGATTTCCCAAATCGGTTTAGGTAGCCCTCTTACCGACACCTCTGAAGCACTCAGAGGTGATTCCCGAAGACCACTTCTAGCCTTCTTGGTTCACAATCCTCATTTGGTCTCCACCATCGACCAGCTTTCGAACGTCCAGCGTTGGCATACGGAGATAATCTCGTGATATTGGCTCGGCCGTGGTGGCCCAGTCAACAATGCTGCCGATGCCCATCAAAACCGTTTACTGACGATGGCAAAAATGTGCGTATAATTTCGTCCCAAACCTTGCGCTCTGCAACCCATACTTTTGAAGACGACCTCCCAAACTCTTAAGTAAAACTACAAAGATCTCCGCATCTGTACATTTTTCGAACTTCTTTCGTAACGTTGTGATCCCATGTTGACGTGCAATCGATCTAATTCTTTCACTGCCGTCGCGTTTAGTTTATTTTAAAAAAATTTATACCAGTTTGGTGTCGTTAATTCAAGGGCGGTGAAAATCCTAAAAGCAGTTAGTTGCAAAGCACCAGAAGTGCTCTGTTCAATCGCCACACGTGGTCAGAGTAGCTATCTCGGCTTTAACATTTGTCCTCAGATACACACACTACGCAATGCCTCATTATTACACACTGCATTCTAAGGTGCTCCCTTCATTATGCAATAGTCCTTAACCATAACAACCACACCAGCCTTACGAGGAATCTGTACAGGCTATACACGTCGTAAACTGTTTTCATCGATTTCCGTAACGAACAACACGAGTCAGCGGCTCATAAAAACGGCTATCACCTCTTCATGCAAAACATTGACTAAATGCTTCCCGATGCATTTCTCCAAAAAACTGAGCAAAAGCCATTTTCCCAGACAACGTTTACCCGCCAGTCCACTAAAACTTCCTGTTTTTCGTCGTCTGTCTGTGTGACAGGTGGATTGTGATACGCTGACCCTTCAGGGTTTACGAGGCAATGTGATATAGCGAACAAGTTACAAATGGTCAAGAGACTGTCGAACTTGGCTGCTTTCTTCTTCAAAGTCACTCACTTTTACTCTTTCAAACCGACAACTTTAAAAGTCGTCTGAAGGCTGGATGCCATGGTATACCCATAATCCTTGAGGAGCTTGTTCCAAAAGGACTCTGCTTGAAAAAACTGTCACGTATTCCGTCGGACACTGGTTGCTGTAAATGCAAATGTTTTAAGCCTTTTCAAGAACGTTACCTGAGTAAGCTGAAACGAGGTCGTCAGGAAATTCGTCGCCTATATCTATGGTCCGGAATTCCTAAGCTATCAGAAAGTTTGTGATGCACGACCCGCTTTGTCGGGCCCGTGTCGCTCGACTCCCCATGCTTTAATCGGCTGCACATATTGCTTAATGGTGAGTTTAGCTTTCAAAGTAGTGAGGCTACCATGAGTGTTAGGTAATGTGGTGCTGTCAGAACTAATCTCCATCCAAAATTGGCTGGTCGAAAATCAACAATCCACAAGTCTTATTTGCATCTTTCGAGCCCACTGAACCAATCGTTTGGGCCTGAGGAACTATGACCCTTAAGCAGACCTTGGTGCGCTGTTTGGAGTGCTCCGCCGAAACAAGATTACCGCTGGGGTATGCGACTCACGCACAGGCTTGCATTCTGATTGGTTAGTTGTGCACAAGCCGAGAAGCGCGCACACTTAGGCTGCATTCGCGCAATTTCGGGATATCGGCTTCAGTATTCGCATAATCGAATTGAGTTTCCGAAAGCCACGACGTATCTCTGATGGACTAAAAGGGATAAGCACTTGAATTCAGAGTAATAGTCCAAATTTTTGGCCCCCATTTAGGCGTTTAGGGTCTCAGAGGTGTTAAGAAACTATTCTACCAACCCTTTTCCGCCAGAGGTATAATCGCTTCAGCGGACGACAAAATTCGTTGAGCTGAAAAATAGAAATGAAGGATGATTTCTTGATTTGAGCATATACAACAATAAAATGCAATATTCCGGCGCGAATAGTTTGACTCTACGAGCAAAGTTTTGTAGCGCTTAACGCCCTATGGAGTCTAGTGAACAGAATAAATTAATAATGTAAGCCAGATGCAACGTCACAGGGAGTAAAAACCAAGTAAATCTTGACTCACGGGTCAAAATAGGAGATTCCGTAGTTCCGTATTCCGTTGAACCACCACACCAAGAATAGTTCTATCTCCTTGGTATTCCAGAAATTCGGTGATCGAAATATTAATGCACAAGTGTGAATATATTAGTCCAGTGTTTGTAGCTAAAATGTTCGTTCACGTTTAGTGTTAGCAGCAGTTAGTTAAAACCAACCGGCGGTCACAACAACAGTCACACAGCAAAAGTCTCAGAGTCACGTTGGAGCCAACAAGCGGGCGGTAGCGGTCCTATTTTGGTAAAAAAAGATTTGTACAGCGATATGACTGGTAATGATGGGAACGCAGTAGTTGGGCTACTTTATAAGTTAGTGTACCAGGAGTGTGTGGCAAAGAAATGAAATAATTTACGCTAGGCTGGGTATACAAAGATAAAGATGTCAGATGGAACAGACTCACCAACAATTGTTCTCTTTAAAATAGTTCGTCGTCGGCCCAGGTCAGCGAATAAACAATAATCCAATTATGTTGGTCCAAAGGTCTTCTGAACAGTTCCCGCATATAATAGATCACGAAGATGTCTGAAATGTTTTGGTACGAGAGTTAGTACATGAGACTCGCGAATGACCGCTGCAAGCGCGAGCGAGATCAGAACAGAGAATCGAAGCACGTGACCACGCTTGTATTATGAGAAATTGTACAAGTGCGCGTTTTGTAGTTTTTCGTATTCAAACAAAAAACGATTATGCAATTGTCGAAATACGTAGTGTTATAATGGAAGTAAAATAAAGGTACAAAACGCTACAATACTAACCCACTAGAGCGTTGACCACGAAAGGGGAAATCGCTCGGATAACTAAAGTAACGAATCACAAGTTGCTCAGTTCAAGTTCCGCAATCAGCTAGGTGCTGAGGGAAACGGACGCGTCGTCCGGAACGACTAGCGGAAGGAGTGAGGTTGGCGGGAGGGATATCTTGGGTAGGTGTGGGTGTTGTTGGAATAGCAGGATTGCTGGATGTAGTCGTGGGTGCTTCAGTGTAGGCAGGTTTCAGACGATCAACGGAGACGGTAACATGCTTTCCGCTTCTCTCTAAAGCAAAGAATTTGGAGTGACGTTCGATGACCTTGAAGGGGTCATCATTACAGGGTTGGAGGGATTCCGCGTTGCCTCATGTCGGACAAACACAAAAGATGTAGAAGAGTGATCGACTGAGATGTATCTTGTTCTCGTTGATCGTCTGGTCGGTGTCGCACGAAGTTCGGACATATGCTGTTTCAGACGGGTGACGAATGTGACGGGTGATTCGGGCTGTGCGCCAAAAGGGGAAACCAGTTCACCGGGTAAACGTAAAGTTGTACCGTACACTAGTTTGGCTGGTGAACAGTGAAGATCCTCCTTAATAGTGGAGCGAATAGCAAGCAAAATCAGGGGTAAAGAAGAGGACCATGAAGATGAGTTCATTTGGGCAGTCAATGCAGCTTTAAGGTATCGATGGAAACGCTCAACCAGACCGTTGGAACAGGGATGATACGCGGTAGTCGACATGTGATGGAAACCGAACGGTCTAGAAAACTCACGGAAGAGGTTACACTGAAATTGTGAACGGCGACCCGTAGTAACGGTGGAAGGTATACCGAAATCACTCACCCAGTGCTGCAAAAATGAAGGGGCAACCTTTTCAGCTGAAGTATCCGAAATGGGTACAGCTACTGGCCAACGAGTAAAACGATCGATCATGGTAAGAATATGCGTGAAACCGTTTGATGGGGAAAGTGNATCTGCACAGTGAGGGATGAATCGCCGGTAGTAGTTGATGATACCAATGAAACGACGAAGTTGAGTGATAGTTGTGGGCATGGGAAATGACTCTAAGGCCAAAAGGCGATCGGGTAATGGTGAAGTACCTGTGGCGTCAATTTGTTGGCCAAGAAAATCCAGGCTAGTAACACCGAATGAGCATTTGTCAATGTTCAAACGTATGTTGTAAGTGGAAAAACGTTCAACCATGGCTCTGAGGTGAGCTGCATGTTCAGCTGGGGAGGTGCTAGCGACTAAAACATCGTCAAGGTAGGCATACATAAATGGTATGCCATGTAAAACCTCGTCCATGAAACGTTGAAACGTTTGGGCTGTATTTCGAAGACCAAGGGGCATACGCGTGAATTCGGAAATGGAAAACGGTGTTATGATGGCTGTTTTAGGAATCTCATCCGGGGCTCCGGGTGTCTGGTAGCATGCTCGTACGAGATCGAGTTTGGAAAAGATGTTTGTATGGCATAGGATACTTGCGAGATCGTGGATGTGCGGGATGGGATACCTGTCTGGGATAGTAGCGTTGTAGAGAGGACGGTAATCTCCATAGGGTCTCCAATCACCTTTGGATTTCTTAGGTACCATATGTAGGGGTGATGATCAATGACTCGATGAAGGGCGGATTATGTCGAGTTCGAGCATGTGTTCGAACTCGTGTTTTGCGATTTGTAGCTTATCCGGATGAAGTCGGCGGGGGTTGGCATGGACAGGTGGACCTCTCGTCTGAATGTGGTGAACGACGGAATGAGTGACCGGTTGGATGTACTGACATGGGTGAGTAAGGGTTGGAAAATCCCTCAGTAGGTCAGCGAAATGTGAATCCGATAAGATAACTTGGACACCTGTGGATGAAGTTGGGGCACTAAATCCGTTGACTGAGAGGGAAGTAAGCGTGTCTAAGAGACGTTTGTGTCGCACGTCGACAGACAGATTGTGATGGGTCAGAAAATCTGCACCGATGATGGGTGTTTGGACGTAGGCCAAAAGGAAGATCCATTTGAACGCCGTACTTAGCGATGCGGGTGCCGTTAACGGCTTGTATCGAGAAAGCAGCAGAATCGGGAAGTAGATTCTTATGTGGTAGCACACTAACTTTAGCTCCCGTATCTACGAGGAAACGTAGACCACTTGAACGATCGGTGATGTGGGCCACAGACAGTCGTCGCCATTACTGACTGGCCGGGGTGTTTAAAGGGTTGATTGAACGCGGCCTGAAGCAACAAGATGGTTGACACTTGCGTGTTTTTGGGTCGTAAGATTGGTGATACCAGCACCAAGAGGGACGGACACGAGATAACGATCCGGATCGTAAACGTGGTCGATGTCTGTTGATCTCCAACTGTTGTAGGCGATCGGTCAAAGCATCAAACTTGGCTTGTAGGTGTGATATAGAAGCAAGAAGCGGGTCGGAATCTATAGTGGGCGCTGGGCGGGAGACGGAGTTTACAGGGTTACTGGGGTACGTTTCGTGTATCTTATCCGCCATTTGGGCTAGCTGCTCCAAGTTGTGGTCATCAACGAAAGCGCTGATGACGTGGGTGAAAGTTTATCGAGCCATAGTTGGGCCATGATTTCCACCGCTAGCTTACGGCGGCAGAGGAGACTGCGCATGTAGCGAAGCATTTGTGGTGGCGATCTCTCCCCAAGTTCCACAGTGGTGAATAGACCACGTAGCATCTTGTTTTCTGATTTCCCCGTTCTACTTATGACGGCCGCTCGAAGGGCGTCATACGGGTCTTCCTTAAGAATATCTTCCAACAGATCTTCAACTTCTGTTGCTACATCTCAAAGAAGATGCTGGACAATATGGGAAAACCGGGTGACTTGGGAAGTGATGCGTTGTGTAGCAAAAACGGCCTCCAACAGGTGAAACCATATCCTGGGGTTGCGTGGATTGTAGTCTGGTAAACGTATGCTAATCGCATTCTCGACTAAATCCGCTGAATCAAAGTGTGCCTCCATAATTACCGGGCAAAAGAAACAAAAATTACG
Organism: Opisthorchis viverrini; assembly: GCF_000715545.1. NCBI lineage: Eukaryota > Metazoa > Platyhelminthes > Trematoda > Opisthorchiida > Opisthorchiidae > Opisthorchis > Opisthorchis viverrini. The sequence continues at coordinate 183,180 of NW_008751657.1, read as the reverse complement.
ACGACTTGAAAGGAAAAGCTTTCAAAAAATATCTAGAAATACCCGGGCTCACCAAATTTGTAGTGGTCGGGCCACACAATAATTTAGTTTACCAGGAGTGTATGGCAAAGAAATGAAATTAATTACGCTAGGCTGGGTATACAAAGATAAAGATGTCAGATGGAACAGACTCACCAACAATTGTTCTCTTTAAAATAGTTCGTCGTCGGCCCAGGTCAGCGAATAAACAATAATCCAATTATGTTGGTCCAAAGGTCTTCTGAACAGTTCCCGCATATAATAGATCACGAAGATGTCTGAAATGTTTTGGTACGAGAGTTAGTACATGAGACTCGCGAATGACCGCTGCAAGCGCGAGCGAGATCAGAACAGAGAATCGAAGCACGTGACCACGCTTGTATTATGAGAAATTGTACAAGTGCGCGTTTTGTAGTTTTTCGTATTCAAACAAAAAACGATTATGCAATTGTCGAAATACGTAGTGTTATAATGGAAGTAAAATAAAGGTACAAAACGTTACAGGAAAAAGGAAAATGATACTGAGCATGAAAGAGAGCAGTTTACTGGTGCTACATTTTTGCACCTAAAAACTTTGTGCGGCCAGTGGGTCCCCGTGTATTTCACAGTCTGTGTACAGTTTGACCTTTATAATGTGAACTCTTGAGCGGAAAATTACACAATGTATCCGCGTTCCTTAAAACGCTCTCGACCGACATTTCTTCACACAACTTTTCCGAGAATACGGCCACCAGTTATTTTGATAAACGTCTGGTAGGGAGTTGACGTGTGTTTCCGGTCATCTCGATTCGAAATTAAGTTCATATCCAGGGCTTTTCGCGCCAGAAAATTTAATAAGCCTTCATCTTAATCATATTTGTATGCTGCGGGTGACTCATTAAAATGCGGTAGTGTCCTGTGAAGTAGCGTACTAACGGAGAAAGTCGAATAGAAGTATGACAGTGGTCTCCGAATTCGAAAAGGGAACTTGCCGGAATCTGTGCCCAAGCTAACTCCACTACGCCATCGAGCCACGGAGTGCCGTTGGAGCACCGTGGAAACCTCTAAGCTAAACGGCTAAGCCAATCGTACGTTTGGGTATGACTCACGTGACTCGGTCGAGCCAATCATTTGCTTGAGTTTGGCGTGTGCGCGAATCAACTGGTTACTGCTTCCAAATTTTTGGGAAGGTTGTAGTGTTACGAGGCCGGACTTGTGGTGAGTTAATTTGGCCATTCCTATCAGGCCCTTTTATTATAGCCCTGCTGTCCAGTTGCTGTGGGGTTTCTTAGGTCAGTGGAATGTAACGCTGTGCGCGCAAATGATTGTTCAGAACTCATCCCCATCCTCTAGCTGCGATTTTCAATGCGTAGTACGTAGTACTGGTGCCGCGCCCTCTGTCCATACTCCTGATCAACTTGCGGGTGGCGATCACACCACTAGATCCATTTCTCCTGTCAAAACTTATCCCTCAAACTCTGGATGAGTGAACCCCAACAAGATATACTTGCTCACATCCAAGCCACCCTTCGGGTCATTCTGGAACAAGTGCCTCAGTAACTTTTATCACAAATTTGAGAGTAGGTACCACAGAGTTGACCATCGTATTATTCAAATCGAGAATTTGCAACTATTTTACATTCCAAGCAGATTGTCACTAGGTGTTCTGCTGTTCACTGAATCTCGCTGACCGCTTCAGTCGACTGGAAACGCGACTTCCATTGCAGGAAATTCTAACACAAGCGGAGCAGACGAACGTCACTCCATATTTATCGATGAATTGAGGGCAGAAATCTCTGGTGAAGGCGCCAGTATTTTATGGCGCCCATCAGCTGTTCCCCATACAGTGCCAATATCTGTCGTCTAGATGACCCCCCTACCTACCACAATCGGAGACGGAACTCTGTAAGGACTAAACTTCCACGTTCTGGCTCACACAAAAAGATGCATTCTTGCGAAGCCCCACTGACCAAGGCGAAGGAGAGTCAACTAGATGGGTACACGCCACCTGCCATGTTAATTGAAACGCCCTCTATTTAATCCATCATTCCTTCAGCAAAAACTGTCAGCCTACCAAACCTCCAGATCGGAGTCCAGTAGACAGCCGTTGTTTTACCACCACATGGGCGTACCGCCTTTGCTCAATCCTAACACGGCGTGTCCATCCCCATCTGTCACTCATCTGCAATGTATTCCATTGCCCAACCGCAGAATGCATCCAGCGCACTCTGTCTCGTCATTCCCATTTCAGCCTGCCAATTCATCGGATATACTAGTACTGAGATCCGTACATGATAAGTGCGTTAGTCTCTGCTATTGGCCCAACCGAACATTATCGTGGTGCTAAACTCCACAATCCTGTTCACCACAACCTGTCTCATCCCAAGTACAGATAATTCCGAATTCTCCCTCGATTGCTATAGCACCGCTCGCTTCTATCCTCCATATGGACGAACCGGAAGTGCCTGTTTTTTGTGCCACGAGCTCTGTATTCCTTTCCCTGCCGCCCTGTTCAGTTACACCATCCATTCTCGTTACCTCGTTGTAGCTATTTTGAAGCCGTACATGATAAGTGCGTTAGTCTCTGCTATTGGCCCAACCGAACATTATCGTGGTGCTAAACTCCACAATCCTGTTCACCACAACCTGTCTCATCCCAAGTACAGATAATTCCGAATTCTCCCTCGATTGCTATAGCACCGCTCGCTTCTATCCTCCATATGGACGAACCGGAAGTGCCTGTTTTTTGTGCCACGAGCTCTGTATTCCTTTCCCTGCCGCCCTGTTCAGTTACACCATCCATTCTCGTTACCTCGTAGCTCATTTTGAAGCTGAGAGGTAAAGGCACCCTGTTAATAATACTGTCGCTCTCGTACGGCTGTGACAGGAGATGGCGTCTTCCTGTCCAGTCTGTTTCCTGGTATTCCTCTTCTACTCCCAATTCCTGTTCGTAGGTTATTTCAATGCCCGAGCGATAAACTGGTACTTCATGGCAGTTCCTGCCTCGGTTACACCTCATCCTTCTGAACGCAATTTCTACTGAACGGCACCCACGCTCACTCCAACGGGGTTCCGTCCTGATCGGTGTCGCTCGGTCCAAAACCTGATCATTTTGATTAATAATTTGGTTAATGAAGTCATGGTACTTACCCAGCTGGGTCATGCTCTTCCCCTGAAAACCGCTGTGCTATTGGCAGTCCATCAATCTCCCCGCTTTCCATCTTGGTGACAATGGCGAAATGATGCATCACCCGATTCCCTTAAAAAACGAATAAACTGTTCGACCTTACTTCTGAGAAACAAGAACGAACAATCACCGCGGTCTCCAAGGTGTAGAACTTTTCGCCCCCATGCGCATCTCTGACACGTTAAAACGACGCAGATGCTCTGGCCATTCCTAACCGGAAGCTTCTCTATTAGCCTGCTATACTTGGACTGGATCCGGGACGGGTTTTCTAGCTACCCGGAACTTCATCCTGGTTGTTTTCGGGTCAAATCAAATGCAAAACGCCATTTAGTGACCTGCCCGACCTAACGCTGTCAACTTGCGTTGGTTGGGCTTCAGTCATCATCATTATCATTACAAGTACGGCAGTGAAGCATCGGTGTTGAACACTGATATCATGCTGTCGATGATGATGATGATGATTATCGTAATCATCATCACCACATCATCATCATCGTCAGCATGGCATCTGTGTCCACCACGCTTGCTTCACTGCGGTACAGCCATGATTTATTTGAAAACTTTATTGTAAGGAAAAGAATGAAGGTGGACCGGGAAGGGACTTATTGCTAGCTTACCACGATTATTCCGGGATGCTTGCACCTCTAAACACTCATTCAGGCAATCTGGATAGCAACTGACAACAAGAACGCCACTGACATCGTTTGCCATACCTTGTAATGTCTCAAACCAGGTGCAGTGGGGATCACGCGGTCTCCATCCTGGAAGGTGAGTAGAACCGACAGCAACCAAACGTTTCGTAATCTTCATATATCTCTGCCAGATCAAGGGTTCGCCTTTGTCTTTGCTGCTGCCACTCTGATTTGGGCATGGTTACAACACTGTCTACAAGCCTCTTTTTTGAAAATAGGCACTGTAACTGACCCTTCCCAGGTGTCTAGGATAGACTCCTTTCCTGCAGGCAAACAGATCAGACAAGCACTAACTGAGGACCTCACTCCCATCTTTGGAGAATGCGGGTAGGAAGTCATCCGCACCGGAAGCTCAGTGGCGCTTGAGAGAACATGTGCAGTCATAAACCTCTGAGGCCTTAGGTGGTTCCACGTCCACCATCCAGGGTTCTACGTTGACTGTGGGCTCCAGATGAGTGGCAGCTGGTCAAGACAATTTTTGTTCGAGGTATTCAGCCTATTGCTCGAGGGGTTCTTCTTTATTCAAGATGGCCACTCCTTTTCGATCCTTGATAATTTCACTCACAGGTGGTTTCCAGGGTCCGGTCGCACGGATCAACTGAAATAATCTTCGGGCAATACCGGCTTTCTGGGCCTCTTCTATTTCCTTGGCCTTCTCTGTCCACCATACTTCACGGGCGGTTCGCACGCCCACTTCCACTTGATGTCTGACAATTTTTTGCACCGGGTTATGTTCTTGACCGGCCGGGATGTTTCTCCGAGATTTAAGCAGTGCCACCGTTCTGATATCCGGTGCTTGAGTGCACTTGGTGGCACCGTACGCAGGCACAATCGTTAGCACTATGCAAAGAAGTGGAAATCTCGTCCCAGTACGAGTTCGCATCTGATGCTGGAGCATTTGGAAGAGAGTCCAGAATGCGATTTTTGTAAATTCGTCTAACATCCGGATCTGCCAGTCTCCGTGTTTCCAAGCGATTTGTTTGAACTACTGGTGAAATGTAAAGTGCTGCCACAAGTTTTGGTGGGACTAGACTCATACCTTTAGCTTGCCGAAGTGCCAATCGAGGTAATATATAAATTTGTTTACTTGGACAGTTTTATAAGTTCCAGTGGTCTGGCTGGAGATCAGAGTGCCTCCTGAATCGCGAAGGCCATGGAAGCCTCTACCAACCGCCGACACCCATGGCGTCGGCGTAATAGTAAAATAAGAAAACAGTGGTTAAGTGATAGCACCAGGAAACACGAGGGCTGAGTTACTGTCACGTTTCACGAGCCTTGAAAGAGAGATGGGCCGGTGTGACGTAGGTTCAAGGTCGGAATACACATTGTGATCCTTACTGCCTTGCTAATGAGAAACATAGCCTTTACGCGCAGAGTAAGTATGGAGTTTGTCAGTGTGTGACCATCGGTGTCTCTGAAGCATTGACCAGGTCCGGTGGGAACGTCTTATTTGATTGTTCAGTACCCGGTTGGGAAATCCTCAAGGAAGAAGACAAAGAACGCCGGATAGAGATCGGCCATATTGCAGATGAACCGACGGAAGGAATTGGGCGCTGTGGCTTACAACGGAGAAAATGATATCTCAGCAAGATATTACAAAAAGTGGAATTGTTCGTTAGGATCCGACCGTCCTAACGCCTTCAGACGTGGAATCACCTGCAGTGGTGTAAGTGGTTTTGGGTTACAACTGGACTACCGTCTTGATGTGCACATGGATTTGACTTGGTGGTTGCCTTTTTGCACAGGATGCACGTGTGTGGACGCTAACTCAAAATATCCTGCAATATGTTCCGAGGAATTAAGTTATCCGATGTAGCCGGTGCAGCGTATCCAGGGCGAATTTGATTCGCGTGACGGACCCATGTAGCCGACTGTACGTCAACTTTCTACAGGACGTTACCCATGCTTCGTTTGATGTAACCATGAGTCCGTTTCTCTCCGCCTTTGCGACAGTCCTTATTCAGAGCCAAATTACCGGGCTTATAGGTGGTGTGAACGACAACGAAATGGTGGTTGAAATGTTGCTCCATATGTGTGTTTGTCTGTTAATGCGAGGGAGATGGGCATACCACATCTATGGGTGACAGATCTTACACCCAAAAAGCGCTTCCGCGGGTGAGTTTTTGTTTGACACATTTGGATTAGGTGTCGCACAGTAGCTTGACACGAAGGTTTCAGCAATTGATGCTGACGTCCCCTCTACCTTGAGTTTTTGAATTGGTCATTTGAAAGTATTGACAAAGCGTTCCACTTGGCCGTTAGCTTGATGATGGAATGGTGGCCATCTAACGTGGTGGATACTAATTCGTTTGCGGAACGAGATGAATTCGGTCTAGATAAATATACTGTCGTTGTCTAAAACCAATGTTTCTGGCATGCCGAAGCGACTGAAAATGCAAGTGAGCTGCAATCATCATGATCATCGTGAGATAGTCCCCGTGGTTACAACTGGACTACCGTCTTGATGTGCACATGGATTTGACTTGGTGGTTGCCTTTTTGCACAGGATGCACGTGTGTGGACGCTAACTCAAAATATCCTGCAATATGTTCCGAGGAATTAAGTTATCCGATGTAGCCGGTGCAGCGTATCCAGGGCGAATTTGATTCGCGTGACGGACCCATGTAGCCGACTGTACGTCAACTTTCTACAGGACGTTACCCATGCTTCGTTTGATGTAACCATGAGTCCGTTTCTCTCCGCCTTTGCGACAGTCCTTATTCAGAGCCAAATTACCGGGCTTATAGCTGGTGTGAACGACAACGAAATGGTGGTTGAAATGTTGCTCCATATGTGTGTTTGTCTGTTAATGCGAGGGAGATGGGCATACCACATCTATGGGTGACGGATCTTACACCCAAAAAGCGCTTCCGCGGGTGAGTTTTTGTTTGACACATTTGGATTAGGTGTCGCACAGTAGCTTGACACGAAGGTTTCAGCAATTGATGCTGACGTCCCCTCTACCTTGAGTTTTTGAATTGGTCATTTGAAAGTATTGACAAAGCGTTCCACTTGGCCGTTAGCTTGATGATGGAATGGTGGCCATCTAACGTGGTGGATACTAATTCGTTTGCGGAACGAGATGAATTCGGTCTAGATAAATATACTGTCGTTGTCTAAAACCAATGTTTCTGGCATGCCGAAGCGACTGAAAATGCAAGTGAGCTGCAATCATCATGATCATCGTGAGATAGTCCCCGTACAAAACCCTACATCCTCCCACTGACTTGTGGGTCAGACCTTTGAGTCAAAGGCTCAACGTGGGGTGCTTCAATCAAACCCCATTCCTCGGCCTAGGCAACCGGGAGGTATCATTTGTCCGCACAGTTCTGTGTCCACCAGTGTCCCTCCCCAACCCCTTTCCGACACACAAGCAAACGTCGCTGGGTCATTTGACTGTCAGTTATCTCACCGAAGGACCTTGTGCTCCTCGCTATCTTAACATTAAACAAAACACGCATTTCTAAATCCCCGAGATCCTTTCTACATAGGAGCTTTTAGTGTCCATACTCTATGTCAAAGTGGCTAACAGACAACGCTCAAGATTAATGTATGTTGTAAATTCGAAACACACATATAAGACCCAAACATGGCCGTGCATCTCACAACGTCAAGGAATAACTCAGGTCTTTCTTTTTTCCGTGTGTCCGGTGATCCAGAGGCGGTGACTCGTAGATTATATGGTGTGGTAGTTGTACGCATCCCCAGAGCTGATTGGATTCCAGTGAACAGTCGTTTCTGTGCCGTCCGGTTATCCAGGTGAATCAAGCTCAGTGCGTCTTGGCATAAAAAGCGATAGCTGTTTGTCTTGTTGGCATATGCCCCAACGGACCGCAGTTCTGATGCGGAGAAAGATACTTTCTATCGAGAGCTATCCGGGCTCATTCGTCAAGCAAAATGCATTGGCATTGTGATACTTGTGACAAATGCGCAAGTCTAAGCTCCTTGGAATCACATTTGGGTTGCCAGTTCAGAGTCGATACTCGTCGCACATGCAACAGAGAATGAGTCTTTCAATTTTGTGCTCATCCTCAACTGTTTCTCGCCAGTACGAACTTTCAGCATAAACGTTCGCATCGTGTAACCTGGCGGCCACCAACCGCAAATCAACCGTGGACCCAGCTGGATCTCCTGGCCATTAGCCACCGCTGGAGGGCTCCAATTCAAGACTGCCGTTCCTTCTGAAGCACACAAGTTGATTCCCATCACGGCATGTTGCGTGCACGTTTGACAGTTGGTTACCCTTCAGGCCCTCGAAAGTCATCAAGAAGTATGCCAATCCACCATCTTCAGAAAAACTACCACGGCTCAACAGCATCTATTCCAGCTAACCCAACAACTTTTAACAGTATACCAATACTATACTGGTAGTGAGCATGGCAAAATGTGAGAGGTATGTTAGCGGCGTTCACTGCTGTCCGTCCGACTTCTCCGATTCGACCACAAGACCACTGGCTGTCGTCGAGATCGCTCTCCAGGAAATCCATACCAGTAGGCAACAAGTGTGACGGCGCGCGCGAATCCCTCAAGCGCCAAATAGTGAAGATTCTAAGAAGAGACCGGGACCTCTGGTAGATATCGAATGTATGGGAGATGGAGGAGGCTTTCTCTAGGAGAAATAGCCGTGTCCTGTACCAACTGATACGATTGACTGGCCCTAGGAGGGCAGCGATCAGTGAAATGATAAGTGAAAAAAGCGGTTCACTACTTCACCCGCGAAAACGTCTACTGCAAAGATGAACCGAACACTTCGACGAACAGTTTAGGCGGACCTCTGCAACACAGCCTCGGAAGATATTGCACACGGGCGAATGGAATGTAAACCTTAATCGCCCTCTGGAAGAAGGAGAAGGTGCGAAATATCGATACTGAAACGTGAGAAAGTACCCGGACGGTCTGTTTCCAACCCTCTCCAAAGACGGTGGACAATGGCTGGTGACATCCGACAAAGCTTATTAGTGCCATATAGAGCGAAAAGTGCTTGTCAATAGGATATGTTGATAATCATTCGTATTTAAAAAAAATAGGTGGATGCCGTGTGAAAACCACCGTGGCATCAGCGTGTTAGCTGTGGCATTGAGGGTCCTATCTGCTCCTATCCTTCGAAGGTTGAGAACAAAAACCAGGCTAGGTTCCGTCCTGCTACAAAGTGCATCAATCTAATCTTCACCCTCCGACAGATTTCGGAACAGCGACACTGCTTCTAGCAACCAACACTGGTTGTGTTCCTGGATTTGAAACTGACTTTGACTCTGTACCGTCAGGCACTATAGCAATGTCTATGGAGCAAATGTGTTCCCTATAAATTCTTGACCCTCCTTAAGATGCTGTACGCCAACTCCGGCGGTCGTGTGAACGTCTGCGGGAGGTTCTCGCCTGAGTTCCCCACATCAAGTGGTGTCAGACAAGGCTGCCCTCTTTCACCTCTCCTCTTCAACTTCGTCATTGATACGATCATAGGAGACTCACTATCAGACTCTAATGCCTGTGTAGTCGATGTTCTCCCGGGGCATCCGCCCACAGATATCAAATATGCAGGCGATACAGCTCTTCTTGGATTTGATACCGTGGTACTGCAATCACTATCGTGGTTTGGCATGCGCTTCGCACTTGCGAAGTGCAAAAAGCTACTGACTGAAAGACTGCTGAAAATCCGGGTAGATTCAAACCCAAGTCTCATGCTTGCAGATGAACCTCGAGGCAGTAGACAGCTGTACCAGTCCCGGTGGTCCCGCTAAAAATTATGTTTCCATCTGGATTAGGAAATCCAGAGCAGGTTTCTTGAACTTGCGTCGCCTGTGGCGTAGGCGTGACATCAGTTTACCCGTCAAGTGTGAGATTTACAATGTTGCGATGCATTTCTTATTGCTATACGGGCCAGAAACCTGGTCGCTGCGCGCTGAGGACGTCAAAAGCCTCAGTGTTTGACCATCGATATCTTTGGAGGATTGCCCGAGTCTGGTGGGAATACGGAATCATTAATGCTGGGATATGTCGAACGTTATTTGGAAGAAATAGCTCACCCGCGGTAGATGAATTGATCACACTGCGTAGGTTGTGCCGGCTTTTCCACGTGCTCCGGATACCAGTCGACCGACTTCCCCGAAGGATTCTTTTGCAGAACCAGTGGAAGCGAGCCAGGGGAAGTCACCACCACAATGACTTAGTGGTGATGTGTGAAAGCCACTCCCAACAAACATTTGCTCTGGGTATTGCCGCCTCCTTGGATGGGGACCCCGAGGTGAACCACACAAAAGGCCAGAGACAGACAGGCTAGACAGACGGCCCAATCGCTCTTTCAGTGGCGCTCGTACATCCAAGCTAGTGCCTTCAGTGCTTACCTCCCTTCCCAATCTCCTCACTTAGAAGTCCACTGACAGTCCTATATTTACGCACCAGCTACCGTCTTCAGTGCGCAGCTACCTACCCCATCTCCTTAAGTCGCCAGTGGACGAAAATGTGGTAGATGCAACCACTGTACGACAAGTACGCGGTTCTCACAGCTGCGTTGCAAAATTGTGGGATGATAGAGGATGTGACTGTCTGTTGGGGATATCAATATCCCCCAGAAAACGCTGTGTTTTTATGTGTGCTAGCGAACTCCTGGCATCTTCAAGGTCAAACTATGAAAAATCAATGGCCTATTGATACTCCAAGGAAAATTAAATCCGACCACGTACAGGATACCATTCTTTCCACTGACTTGGGTTCGGAAGCTCCGGGCAACGCCTGTTGATCGTGTGTTGTTGGATTATTAAAGTATGTGTCCGAGGTTTTTCGTCTTCTTACTATTCGCCGTGCTAGGAGTCTGGATCAAGCAACATAGCTGGGGATAGAGTATTGCCACAATCCGCATTATCCTATTGTTTGCTCGCTGCGTGACAGAACCGTAACATATTTGGCGACGCAAGATGGAGGCAGAACAACTCAAAGTAATGTTTGAGCAACAACTGCAACTCATCAAAGTACTTACAGAGCGACTATCAACTACATCTTTGGCTTCACCGGCGGCGTCGAGCGTCCCACAGTCGGTTGATGGAATCGCTGGTAGTATCAACGAATTTTGCTATGAACCCTCAGCTGGCAGAACGTTTGATGCTTGGTTCCGTCGCTATGAAGACCTGTTCAGCGTCCACTTTTCACTTCAAGATGATAGTTGGAAGGTTCGCCTCCTGCTCCGCAAACTTGGACCCGCAGAGCATGATAAGTACGCTAACTATATTCTGCCAAAGAACCCGCGCGATTTCACTTTTGATGAAACGGTCAACACGCTTTCACAAATATTCGGTGAGCAAACGTCACTTTTCAACATCCGTTATCGATGCACGAAGCTAGTAAAGAGTGATGCAGACGACTTCCTCACATATTCTGGCATCGTGAACCGAGAATGCGAACGGTTCAAACTCGGATCGTTAACGGAAGATCAGTTCAAGTCGCTGATTTTCATATGTGGTCTACAATCCCCGAAGGATGCAGAAATCCGTACCCGACTCCTCAGCCGCATCGAGCAGGACCCATCCATGACGCTGCAGGCCGTCACCTCGGAGTGTCAACGATTGCTTAACCTGAAGCATGACACCGCGATGGTCCAACTCGGGGGTCATGGCGGTCCCGAGGTTCATGCAATACATCAGGCTACGCAACAGCCTGGCTCTGTCAAATCTGGCCCAACCAAACCGACCTCGCAGTGTTCTAGTCCGAAGCAAAACAAAGGCTCAAAGAAGACACCACCTTCACAATGTTGGCACTGTGGAGCCTGGCACTTCGTCAGGTTCTGTCCTTACAAGAAGCATCGGTGCCGCCAATGTAAGTCCGTGGGACACAAAGATGGATATTGTCAGTCACGGATGCATACGGCCTCTGCTGTTTCAAAGCAATCATCACGCATCCGTCCCAAACCGAAATCGAACCCTGTTGGCTCCTCTCTCAGTTTGCTGGCTACTTTCCAGATCAACACGCCAGGTAACCGGAAGTATCTGACAGTCACCGTAAATGGTCATCCAATCCGTCTGCAGTTGGACACTGCGTCGGACATTACCATCATTTCGGAGAGGCTTTGGCGCACGCTCGGGCAACCTCCGATCAGACAAGCAGCTCGAACTGCAACCAGTGCCTGCGGTGGAGAGTTAAAACTTTCCGGTGAGCTCCAGTGCTGTGTATCTTTTCGAGGAACTACATTTGTGGGGTCGTGTTATATAACGGCAACTGAGTTGAACCTATTGGGTCTTGATTGGTTCGATCGCCTTGGGTTAGCCGACATTCCAATCAGCGCCGTTTGCAATGCAGTTCAGTCTCCTACAGCGCATCCAGATCATGCATCCGACATTATGGAGCGATTTCCAATTGTTTTCCAGTCCGGTCTCGGTCAGTGCACTGCGACACAAGCAGTCCTCCACCTCGTGCCGGGAGCTACGCCAGTCTTCCGTCCAAAGAGACCAGTTCCGTACGCTTCCCTCCCACTGGTAGATGCCGAACTTCAACGGTTGGAAGAACAAGGCGTTCTGTCCCCTGTATCCTACTCTGCCTGGGCAGCGCCGATCGTTGTAGTAAAGAAACCTAACGGTGGCATCCGCATATGCGCCGATTTCTCAACCGGCCTAAATGCAGCTATCCAGCAGCACCATTATCCACTACCAGTACCCGACGATCTATTCACTGTTCTGAACGGTGGGAAGTTCTTCGCCAAAATCGACCTGGCTGAAGCGTACCTTCAAGTTGAAGTCGCACCAGAATCACGCCCACTACTGACAATCAACACACACCGCGGGCTGTATCAGTACAACCGTCTTCCGTTTGGCGTCAAAACCGCCCCAGCAATTTTCCAGCAATTGATGGACACCATCCTTTCTGGCATTCCAGGTGTGGTCGCATACCTGGACGACGTGCTGATCGTTGCTGTTTCCCCCGAAGAGCTTCGTGAGCGAATCAATGCCGTCTTACTGCGCATTCAGGACAATGGCCTCCGCCTCCGTCCCGAGAAGTGTCAATTCTTCTTGACAACTGTGAAATATCTTGGGTTCATTTTTGACGCCTCTGGTCGCTATCCTGACCCGGAAAACGTTCGAGCTATACAGCAGATGCCACCTCCTAAGGATGTACCATCATTACGTTCCCTTTTGGGGTTAATCAGCTACTATTCGGCATTCCTGCCTTCGTTGCACGACATCCGGCCCCCGCTAAATCGGTTGCTTGGAAAGGATGTCCCCTGGTGTTGGTCAGACGAATGCGAGGAAGCATTCTGCAAACTAAAGACGATGCTCAGTTCTGATCTGCTACTTACCCACTACGACCCAAAGCTGCCGATCGTTGTGGCAGCTGATGCCTCTAATTTTGGTGTCGGTGCCGTCATTCTACACGTCTTTCCAGACGGATCGGAGAGGGCCATTATGCATGCGTCGAAATCACTAACCCCAGCAGAACAGCGATACGCACAGATAGAGAAAGAAGCGTTGGCCTTAGTGTTCGCGGTTCGGCGTTTCCACAAAATGTTGTATGGCCGCCGTTTCACCCTACTTACCGATCATAAACCATTGCTCTCCATTTTCGGCTCAAGGAAAGGTGTTCCCGTACACTCTGCCAACCGCCTGCAAAGATGGGCCCTGATTATGCTGGGTTATGACTTCGATATTCAATATCGACGCACCACCGACTTCGGTCAGGCCGATGCATTATCTCGGCTGATCAACAACCAGCCAACACCCGAAGAAGACACGGTTATTGCGCATGTTGCATTTGAGGACCCAGCCGACCCACAGTTGGTCCAGTCCGTTCGTGCCCTGCCCGTGACAGTAACAGAGGTTCAAAGAGCTACCACAGCTGATGGAACGCTTCAAAAGGTGATCCGATTCATGAATTCTCGGTGGCCTTCGAATCTCAAAGATGATTCCCTTCGACAGCTCTTTCATCGCCGAGATGCATTAGCGATCGTAAAAGATTGTTTAATGTTTGGAGATCGCGTGGTGATTCCGCAACCTTTACGCCATCGAGTTCTTCGTCAGTTCCATTCTGGACATCCAGGAATCAACCGTATGAAGTCAATAGCTCGCAGTTACGCATACTGGCCGCACATGGACCAGCACATCACTGATTTTGTAAAACGCTGCTCCCGATGTCAACAAGCTTCAAAGAATCCGCCACACCAACCACCGGTTCCCTGGCCTCGACCTGAAAAGCCCTGGTCTCGGATCCACATTGATTACGCAGGACCGATAAATGGCACTTTTTATTTGGTTTTGATTGACGCTTTTTCCAAGTGGCCAGAAATCGTTCCGGTGTCATCTCCAACAACATCTAGTACGCTGAGAGTGTTATCCAACATTTTCAGTCAGCATGGATTACCGGAGTCCATAGTCTCAGACAATGGTTCGCAGTTCACCTCTGCTGAGTTCCGCGACTTCTGCACTCGACATGCGATAACACACGTTCGTTCACCACCGTACCACCCACAATCGAACGGTCAAGCAGAAAGGTTCGTCGACACATTCAAGAGGGCTTTGCTTAAAGCTCGAGGGGAGGAGACATCCGTCGAAGCCCTTCAGAGATTCCTGTTTGTGTACCGAACGACCCCGAATGACGCTTTGGCAAACCACCAGTCACCTGCAGAGGCACTCATGGGCCGTAAACTTAGAACTGTGCATTCTTCCATGTTGCCAACACAACCTACTGAGTCAAGGTCCATACCGGTGGCAGTTGGAACTCCATTCAAGGTGGGAACGCCCGTGCTTGTCCGTGACTATCGCCCAGGACATGATTCATGGATTGCAGGTCGTATCCTGCGCAAACGCGGTAGTGTAATGTACGACGTGTCGGTTGGTCAAGACACCTGGACCAGACATCAAAACCAACTCCGCTTTAACAGCACGCCGGAAACTCAAGTATGTTCGGGTAGCATACCGTTGGACATATTGCTCGATACTTTTGAGCTGAAAACTGAGACAGCTTCGAAAGAGAAGAGTGTGACCGGCAGCTCAGTATTTGATCCAACACTTCTTCCCAGGCGGTGGACAGACCGACGCCGCCGCCAGCCGGAGCGTATCCAGGTCGACCCCCGTCGAGTACGTTACTGACTTTCACAAGGGGATGTGTTGGGGATATCAATATCCCCCAGAAAACGCTGTGTTTTTATGTGTGCTAGCGAACTCCTGGCATCTTCAAGGTCAAACTATGAAAAATCAATGGCCTGTTGATACTCCAAGGAAAATTAAATCCGACCACGTACAGGATACCATTCTTTCCACTGACTTGGGTTCGGAAGCTCCGGGCAACGCCTGTTGATCGTGTGTTGTTGGATTATTAAAGTATGTGTCCGAGGTTTTTCGTCTTCTTACTATTCGCCGTGCTAGGTGGATGGATCAAGCAACATAGCTGGGGATAGAGTATTGCCACAATCCGCATTATCCTATTGTTTGCTCGCTGCGTGACAGAACCCACTGTCTTAATGCTCGCTGCGTGACAGAACCGTAACACTGTCTTAACGCCAGCCCTGTGCTAGTTGACAGCGACCTAGAGGTGGACGGTGTATGACCTGGTACCGAAGTCTGGAAGCGCTGGCCAGTGAACTCAATCGGCCCCTACCTGGATGGGAATCAGCTCACCAATAGTTAATGACATTGGCAAATGTGGCTCATTCACCTAGTCATTAGTGTTTGTGAACCAATATCTGACTGCTCAGTTTTCCGGCCTACCTGGTCATTCCATTGTTTTCAATGCTTGGCTGTATCTCCCCTGCACTTCCATTCTCTGGTTACCCGACCAGTAGCAGGTGGAACCTGCTTTCCTTAGTATATGCTTTATACCTGATATCTTCACGGAAACAACTGGTGACTCAGCAAGACTGCACGACATCGTCCATCCTGACGGCTGTGCTCCTATCCCGACCAGCTCTATCTTTTCTTCCAGCTTTCTGGATTTCTTTGCTCGTTCTGGAAACAACTGGTTATTCTGGTTATCTATAAAAGTTTAAAATGTCGCAACCCTGATAATTATTGACCTTGCTTCCGTCACTTATAAAAATATGGGAACGTGTCTGAGAATTCCCTTCTTAATTTGGAGTGATGGAAACCTTGAGATGGACAGAATTTCTCATTGCCAAAGGGAATGAAGGATATTTAAAGAAAACTTTAGTGGCTGGTTAGCCCCTAAACCCCCTCTCTGACACATTTCTGTCTTCTTTTCGTTATGAGGCGGTGAACGGGTAGAGTAGAATGAGACGAGCTTATTAAGTGTGAGTTTTAAAGTACTGAAAAATGAGGGCTATGATAGTGAATTCCCGAAGTTTATTCCGCACAGAAAAAAGTATCGCCTCGACCAGCCCATGAACTGTTGGTGGATGAGTTTCCGGAATGGCCAGGCAGGTAAGTATCGTGACAGCAGGGAGCGAAAAATGGAACTTTCAAATGAATTTGGAAGTCTAAGTGTATACGGGAAGCGATACTCAAGTTGGAAGAGATTCAGACGAGACAATCATTCGGTACGCTGGAGGCGATGAAGCGTGACTCTTTTCGCGACCTTCCGCTGAATATTGATGAGTCACAGTTAAGGTGGGCGACCCATAGAATGCTAATTCTCTAGAAGAGTGGAGACAAACGATGAGTAGATAGTAATAGATCTGATTTCATCACTTGAGGGCAAGATATGGTGCATATGAACACTTATGATAACTCTCTTGGACGAATGAAGATCCACTGGTAAGGGAGGTTTATGGCCACACAGATATCGGGATCCTAATACTGCTTTAGATCTCAGGTTTAGATGGTGCATGTAATAACGGAATTCAGTGGTTTTGGAGAAAGCCCAGCAGACGGTTTTTCTGGGAATTAAGAGGAACCTATTATCCTGTGACCACTGGAAACAGGTGTTGATCGCTTTTTCGAGAGTTAGCTGGTCGTTTGGCTACATTATAAGGTCATTAGCAAGTAGGAGAACCTAGGCACTTGGCAGGAGAACTGATGGAAATACAGCAGGACCAACAACTGATTTATCCGTAGTTTGGAATTCTTGAGAGATCCACCTACTCTTACCAGTAGCAATCAGGGATAAAAAAAACTCTGGCGATAGGAGACAGAACTGCCGATACAGGGGCTTTTCTAGCGTCTCGCAACGAGATTGTGTGGTGCGGAATCACAAAAGAAGGTGCAATAAGTTTTGTATTTAAATTCGGTAGCGTTGGTAATGCCAGAAAAACACGGGGTTTTCTCAAGATAATATCATGCTGGGCTTGGTGAAACAGTTGACATGACATCAGAGAATCTTGTAGGTATTTGTTGACCTTCTTTACATTGCACCAACATAATCAATATTAGCGGCAACACCAGGTGAAAACACTAGCGGTACGTAAGACCATGTAAATTTATTTGAATGAAGCCTTATAATGGAAAGAAGGTAGAAATGGAACAGGCAGGGGGACCTAGGGCCGACCTACCACAAACGTCCGAGGTGCCTACAACTCCAACACTCAATCAGGCTATCTGGATAGAATCTAACAGCCTGAATGCCTCTGACATCGGCTAGCCTCCTCATCATTCAGGGTCGTCAGCCAAGCACTGAGTCATATGGACTTCATTCCGGAAGGCGAACACCACCCAAAATTTTCATAACATCATTCTCTTTGGCCATGTGAAGCTCTGTCCTCCTCTAGGTTCCTATCACTCCTGATTGGTCACGGAAGACAACATTCGTCTCCTTAGGTGGTAACCTGGCATGCATAACACATGACTCAGCCACCTCAGCTTTCACTTCTGAGTGCGTTCTTTGAGTTAAGTACCGTCTGTCTCATAGTCATTGTGAATTTGTTGGTTCCAGACGACTCCAGCCATAGTTCCGAGACATCGGTGGTCAAAGAATTGAAGATGTTTCAGATCCTCCACCCGAAGTGACAACGTCTCGCAGCTATGCAACAGTACTGTAGTCATATGTGCATCCTTTGAGGCTCAGCAATATGCCTTTTTAACTTCACAGTTGGTGAAATTGGCGAAAGTAATTAGCGTCTTTGATACTTGTGCATTCAGTTCGTCTGTCTCACTACCGTCACAGCTAATGAAACTTCTGAGGAATGTATAGCGTTCCACGACTTCCGTTGTGACTGCTTGAATTCCTAGATATATGTTCAGTTACTGTGCATGACTTTGGACCTTGTGCACTCAAAGCACATGTCGAAGGACTAAATGGTTTTTGTCAGCCTTTCTAGCAGTGTTTGCACTTCCCGCTCCTGTAAAACAAGAGCACTGTTGTTGGCATAATCCAGGCGGACGATAGTTTCCATCGGAGATATGTGAGCACCGGGGTTTTGGAGACTGCACTGTTCACCGGATTACTTCATTGACGAAATTACACAACAGCAGGGTTTTGACGCCCTTGTCGGCACCACTGCTTGTAAAAAAAAGACGTTGCAAAGCATGCCGGCAAACCTACTTCATTTATCTTGCCGTTTGTGGGTATTCGAGAGTATATATGCTACTGAGTGGTTGTAATAGGCTGACTCCAGATATCTTCCTTCTGTCTTTTTTCCACCGTAGGGTAAAATCTTCGTAGCTGCACGGCCATGAAGCAGCTGTGTGAATGCTAATGTTGGTTTCCTCAGCAATGATTAGTGATACTGGCGCTTCACACAACCGCATTTTGTTGCTTCAGCTACAATAAGAGAGCAAAACCACCCATTTATCGGATAAATCATGCCATCAGAAGAGCTCGTTTGGTGGATTATCCGCTCCTGACTCCGGGAACTCATCACATTAAAGTGGAACTTACCTCTAGGATATAGAGACTTGGCCACCAAACATATCTGTCTAACCAAACCTCACAACTCACTACTTCTAGCCAGAAATGAGGTTCGAAGCCACTTCGAAACTATGGGGGCTGAACAAGTCCTGGTACCTATTCCTCGTTCTATTTAATGGCAACGGTGGCCGGAGTTCAAGTGGAGGTTTTTAAACCATTCACCACAGTTGTCCTGCCACTCCAACCGCACAGTAGACGACTCCTGACCGATAGGGCCAACCATGCATCTCTTATGTCAATTTACACACAACGCGTGTGACTTTGCTAGATTGGAAATGTCCTGAGTAGTCGAATCCGGGTTGGGTGAGCGAAACTTATACCCTATGACTTATCTGGGCCAGGCCTCTTATTAATCCTGTATCCCATAGCGAACTTCCGTGATGTGTCCTATGGTAATGTTTACTCTGAAGAACAGCGTGTTCGTCAGATGGCATTGATTGCCTGTAGGGGAACGTAAACGGTAATTCGACACAAACTGAAAGTTGTGACCATCTGACTTAAAATATCGAGCTCTCTTCGCTTGGTAACAACAATCTTTGAAGTTATCCTTCATGTTGGGAGGCATTCCGAAGGAAGGTTGTGCGTGATTTGAGATTGATACTCCGAACTAATTGAAATAAAGGGCGTGGAATCCTGCGCTATGTATAATTATGCAAACATTATAAATAGGCTTTAAGAAGTGGGTTGCCAAGACGATCTACCCTTCATTCGTGGCTTTTCGCCAGTCTAGGCTTGGGCAGCCTGGCAGTATATCAGCCTTCGTGCTTCCTTCGGGTGGGATGTCAGCTAGGCACCGAAAGGATAATACAGCTGAACAATTATTATTTATTATCATGGCTTTTCCGTCCTATTCTGGACCATTCAACGCCAGAAACCTTTTCCTGCTTCACCACCGAGCTTAGAAATATTAGTCACTACGAGACAACCTTATCGTGGTGCGACTAGAAATCGGGTTATCAATCGACTAATGGTGGATGCCCACGTAGTGTCTACAGATCACCTCCTACTAGGTTGACCAATCTATCATCACATATAGTGGTTGTATTGCTGTAGATGATGGCCACTGAATGGAGGTTCGAGAAAAACGCGGTCTCTCGGCTCCCTAGGTCAGGTGGTAGAATGTCTGGCAGTCTTATTCCTTAACAGTTCAACTACTGTGGTGCCCTTGCGGTCAGGCTTTTAAGCCCAGAACTTTGGCTGAGAGCCGCAGTTATTCTTCTGCCAGGTTTGGATGATCTGGCAAAAACTCACTCCACGCACACAACGATCGTCGTTCGCGTGAGGACATTGGCCACGTGCGTCAGATTGCATAAGCTAAAGCGCACAACTGCTGACGTTTTCCATCTTCAGTTTTGTTCCACTCCTATCATGCTTGGCATGATACTCACTTTTCTATTATCCCGCAATGTAGATATGTCGGCCAGACGCCCAAGAAAATGACCAGCTACACACCACCATGTAAATCCGTTGCTTCGCACCCACTTGTCAGACTCCTATCTGTTCTCACCGCAGCCTTTCACTTACCAAGTCAGCAAGCTGTTCTTGAACTGCGGTCCCCTATCTGCACGCTGAAATTTCTGCCGTTAGGACAGTATATGAACTCTTCGTGGTTAGTAAGAGGGCGATAATTTCTCGATAAGGGTCTTCCATGGTATCAGTGCTAAAGTTTACTGATACATTGAGAGAAACTATAAACAAACGGGTTAGTATTTCGGCCGGTGCGAGTCCTTATGAAGGTGAGCAGACGAATGGCACAGAGCAGCGATATTTCGAAACGCTATTGGAGCCGACATATCTTTTTGAAGGGCGAATTTGCTGTACAGTAAGATAATACTGTTTTCGTTTTCGGGGGAGAACAAGCTAAAGATACCGCTCCGTTATTCTTACGTTGCCACAAAATCACGTGCGTGATAAAATGTTAATTGTACCTGCTGATGCTAGTATTCGTATGCATGACGACGAGTCCTAGGAGTCGCGAGTGTTTACTAACGCGGTGCAAACATATGATCTTCGCCGTACCATCAAATTGACGGTTGTCCGGACACTGTGGTGGGACACAAATGTTCATATCAACAATAATATTATCATGGTGTTGTACTCCTCGACAGTTATGTCATTGACACTAGTCACTGAACCATCAGCACCGGGACTGTGATCTGGGTTATGCCCTCTGGTGCAGACGAATTGAAGTATTTCGAAGGTCTACACAGGATCAATCGAGGGACGTCTGTCGGTTGGATCTAATGCAGATTGGTCATTTTTCACCACATGCAGCACAGATATATTTCGCGTTTTCTTGTCATTCACGTTATCGTGACATTTCGAACCTGTTTTTGCTCATCCAAGATGTGGGACACAATGGTTTACACAAGCATTGCGACAGTCTACTGAGTGACAGGAACAAGCTCTATGCACTGTTCTGTTTCCTTTATGTTGCTGTCGACAGAGTGAAAACTGCCCAGCACGATTCGCTAGAAGCAACATTCCGTGAACATTTGTGCCCAGTTCTGTCCTGGGATGAAGTCATCTCCAATAGCAGTAATGAAAACATCCTTAACACGAAGCAGTCTTCGTAGAATAGAACAGCTTTTCCAGGGCACGTGGGGTTTGTCTGACTGTTTTTTCTCTCTTTTTATTCTCTTTGTTTTCAGCTCGTACTCAAACTGAATTTGCGTATCATTTCAGCCAACCCTCTTCCATCGATTCGTCGCCAGCAATCGTTCAGACAATGAGCAGTGGTGCCGAAGTAAGCCGCGACATTTGTACTTCTCTTTCTGAGTAGAAATTTGTGACGAAACATAGTTATGTTTTTGATACCACCACTCAGTGTAACCCTATTGCTCCAAATTTTAAGGCTAGCCTAACTAGTTATTGAATTCTTTGACGATTATCCGAAAACGTGGGGAAAATATTTTAAAAATCGTGCGCTGCCTAGCTGCCATGCCAACGGTAGAAAGCACGAGGGCTGGGATACTGGCAGACTGTCCAAGACTAGACAGGAGCTGAAGTTGGATCCGAACCACGGTCCTTCTGGTCTATTGGCTGGTGCCTTTACCACTGATCTATCTCGGGCTCAAAATCCGGTGTTTAGTTCATCTGTTCTTATGCGGGTAACCAATAACCTGATAGCCAGTTCTTAAACGGAACTTTGGAATCATCCAGATTGATGCCTGCCTAGTATGACTTATAAAAAGCAGCAGATTCAAGCGCGTCAGAAGTGCGGCCGTATTTTTGAGGAACAAAACGTCTCTCTTCCGATTAAGCAGGCAAATCAGTCCCTACTCCTTTACTAGATATGGGGAACACTATAGTATCCATTCTATTTCAATACGACCAAGTGTGTGTGACCTAACCAAAAACCCACAGCGGGTGTATGGAGGCCCATTGGGCAGTTGGTAAGTCTTAGGTGTACTTTGACCGTATTGGATAATTCAGCGGTGGTCATTGTCAGCTGTTGGACAACTGGAGTATGTCGTTCTCAGCGCCTGTCTTCCATAGCCATTCCTTTCTCAGGGGAGGTAGACGCTACTGCGCTACGCTTTCGTATGTATGAACATACTCATCGACTGGAAGGAATACCTTGCTTACTTGCGACTTTTGTCGGTGAGAGCAGTACAACCTTACCTCCAGAGCGACTCATATGATGCTTTATTGTGATACGCATGCTCGCCGCTGTTAACCTCACTGCCCATCCCTTTGGCCTTCCATGGTTACACTGATGCTTTATTGTGATACGCATGCTCGCCGCTGTTAACCTCACTGCCCATCCCTTTGGCCTTCCTGGCATGGTTACACCTTGTGCAACGAACTTCGGCCAGTGTAATCCAGGCGATCATTAAAGTACTCTAGCTCGATCATCAAGTCAAGTTGGCACGTCGTGTACACCCAAATTCAAGTTAAACTGTCATCCTCTTGGATTGGAGAAGGGCTACTTAACCGGACACAGCTTTTAAGTTGGTCTCTTTAAGTAACATCTTATTAGTTTGCTCTTTCTAAAAATTTCAAGGGGATTTTACCAGTAACATTCGCGAAATTTCTTAATATTCCATAACAAATTACTCAGAGGACTTAATCAAATGACTGCGTACATAATAAAAGGACTACTCAGCAGGCGTATTTGCTGGTTCTAAATGCTCACAACATGTCCCTTCTTCTTTTGAGCACTCACCTTTACTGTAGATCCTCTTTTCCGGTCAGTAAACCAGTTCGCGTCTTGAGCTGCCCTGTTTAGACCCTAATAAATCCACTCTCGTAAACTCCGTCAAAATGGCCCAGAAGCACTGCTAGCGAACCACAAACCAAAACAAATCTGTTCCTCTGAGTTTTCTTGTGTCGTTTCTTTTTCAAGTAAAAATGCGTGAGAATATTCTACTAGGCCAAACGTGTAACACTAGAGGATACCAACAGGTTTATTGTTTCTCCACCTTAGTGGGCTATCAAATCTAGATGCGTGTCGGCGCATCGTAATCAGCAGCTAAACTTCAGTAGACATTAACAAGCTCCCGGTAACAAAATCCTCGGTTTATAAGCGACGGGGCGCGCTTTCGAAGATTTTTTCCCTAAATCTTTCTAGTGTCAAGATTGCAGTCAATCAACCAAACGAACAACTCAGGAGGTAAACTCACTTGTCCGGTTCGGTCAACCAGTTTGACAAATGCATTATAATGCAGTGTGACGTCGGTGCTAGATCAATAATCCATGGAAGTTAGTTTGACAGGTTTCATGACTCGAGATGACATAGTGGTTAACGCGCGAATTTACTGACCGGAATGTCCATATTTCGGACCCGACCCCTGCATCTCAACTGCTCCTGTCTAGGATTGGGCAATTTGACAGTATCCCAGCCCTCATGCTTCCTTCGTATGGCATGGCAGTTTGGCACCTAACCATTATTTCTTCCAACAGTGAAAAATCTGTCAGCTTTGTGTTGTGCCTTAGGTACCATCATGTTCTTCACCAAGTCCTCCATTCGTCCATCTATATACATAGGAATCGTCAATATGTTTTTCAATAGTTCCCAGCGGCGAAGAGGACATAGTCCGAAAACGTTCTTCACAATAAAGAGGGACTATTTCAACACGTTCGTGCAGCAAATACGGGAAACTTTGTCTACTTCTCACAAAATGGTTCGAGAATTGTGCGACAGGTGCATCCTTGCCACACTCCAAATTAGTGTGATTTAGAAAACTCAGCATCGCACACATTATTTTGTCCTTTGTCGATGGCTGAGTAAACGCTACCAAACGGCTGGAGTTTGTACGTTTACGTTCGTTTACTCAGTGCCTCTCCCAGCTAAGGTTTGAAATGGCGAGTACTGCCAAAAATTTATATGATTGGGTCGAATACATAATCTTGCTAATCCGTGGCTAGTGCTACTTTCAGCAGATTGTTTTTGGCTTTTCGATGGAAATATTAGTGACGTTTTCGTCTGTTCTATTCGATGTCTTAATTATGAGCGTAGCTTATCCCTGGAGGCACTTGATTTGCGAAACAAACGCTGGTCGCTTGTTGGTCATGCTTTGGTCACATGTCGAACGCGTGATCGATTTTAATGTTGAGATCTGTCGCATCGCGCTTGTCCTGAATGGAGTAAGTAAATTTGACGAGGCATCCGAATTCTGAAGACCAGAAAGTTTCTCAATAGTTGACTGATAAACCTCTGAGAGTGGTGTAAGTACCTCAACTGAATTGACAGGTCGGATAATGAGCGTGCTAGAAAAAACGAGGTAGAGACAGAAATATTTCTCCTTCGAAATCCGAATCAATTTTTAGGATCCAGATATGTTTGGTTCTTCTGTCGTAGCTATCCTCTTCAAATCAACTGACTCACTTCCTTGTTTTCAAACCCACTTTCAGGGGTTCCGAAACCCAAATTTTTAATTTCAGCTTTTTATACTAGACTACCAAAATGCACTAGATGTTGGTTTATCTGAAGACGGTGCAACCAATGCTAGCAATCGATCGCACGAGTAGTACGTAATCATAAATACACACTAAAAGATCGATCTGGATGGTGTCAGTCTACTCTAACCAACTGAGCAAAATTGACTCGTCGCTTTCTAACTCTAACGAACACTCTCCCCACCTCCACTCTGTCATCAGGCTGCGTAATTTTGATCGCTAGCTCGGTTGGTATGGCAGGTGTGTTTCGCCATCAAACACAGCTCCAATGCGATAGAGCAGCGGAGATTGTGCGCAGCTGCTGGTATTGCTATTTGCTAAATTATGACATCGATCGAAGTGGCAGACTGATAAAGTGATCGGAGACTTAAAACGACATTGGTATCGTACGAACAACGATTAGAGTCTAACAAAGACAATGTACATGGCAGTAGTTGCCAGTGACGGGTCTGTAACGAGTGATGGGTGAAAACTTACGTGTGATCTAACTGTATGTCAACAGTTGTAATCACAAAAGTTAGGCTAGATATGTTAGCCTCGTGTACTTTCTTGGCCTTTTTGTTACGAAACGAAATCAGCCAGCTTCTGTTGATCCGGTACCAGTCAGTGTCAAGTAGGTTGGCTGAATGTGCGTGTGATAAGTGCAATGCAAACTAAAGACCAGCATAATTTTGTCAGTATAGCTTTTGCTCAGTGAATT
Organism: Opisthorchis viverrini; assembly: GCF_000715545.1. Taxonomy (NCBI): domain Eukaryota; kingdom Metazoa; phylum Platyhelminthes; class Trematoda; order Opisthorchiida; family Opisthorchiidae; genus Opisthorchis; species Opisthorchis viverrini. The sequence continues at coordinate 157,928 of NW_008751657.1, read as the reverse complement.
CGGACTTATTTCCGGTGTGTAGCAAACATTTGTGTACCATTTCTCCCATGGAACCCTTCTCCACCGCGGTGAACTTCGTTCAGTTTTTTTTCGTATTTTCCTCTTGGTTTGTGAAACTACGTATAGGTAGCAGACCAGCCCTGAATAACGGACGATATCTGTGCGTAATCAGGAACCAGAATGTAACCGTGCACGTGGTTTCGTTTTCTGGTCTAATTAGTAAGCTGGGTTCGGTGGTTTTGACGTCAATGTGTTCGTGCACTTTGCACGCAAAAAACGGGGATGGTATGGGGGCGATATTTAGGTCGAGGAGTATTACTGTATTCGTCCCACGTGATACTCGACATTGGGCACCTGTTAAATTAAGACTGAAAATATTGAAAATAAATTTGCAACATGGCACTCCCACCTGATTGTGTACAAATTGGCTGAATAGCACGACTTACTTAACGAACAATAGGCTACCCGTCACTCATCCTTGACTCCGATTTTCACATTCTAAGGAGTTACTAGAGGGTTCGGTCAATTTCATTTACGTGAAGACAGACATATGCATAATGCTGATAACCTTATTTTGCAATGACAATCGGCTAGTTCCTCCCAAAGTGAAAAAAATTACTGTGAAGTAATTAAGTTGCTTGATGTCACGAATGGATTGACACTCGTCTTTTTTCCTGTGGATGTGCACAGACAGCTCGGCTCAAAGAACTTAGCAGTAACCGTCATACAGAGACCAATGCCGAAGAAGGCTAACCATAGTGATTCGTATTGGTGTTATGTGCCAGTAATGCCACCGCAAAGTATACATTATGGGGTTCATTCATTTACTTGAGTATGACAACGAATACAAACGCTGTGTAGTCCTTAGCCGACGGTGATGCTTGTTGCCGAGACAAAATAAAATTGCTGCTAGCCAACTGTGCTTGTCATGGGTCATTTGGGCCGCCCATTACGTCGCATTACGTCTTACTATTCCGAGCTGACAGTCAAGTTTCATCATTTGAACATGTCGCTGTTATGGGGAACACAGATTCTTCCAGTCCTCTGTTTTTGTTTGCTCAAATTTTCCATACACTATGGCCTGTTCAGATCGACTTACACAAAGCTCGGCGCGACCTATTTGTGGTTTAAAAAATGGTTCACAAGCGTGTATCTAAGCATGTGGTTTAACGAACAAATTCTTAATTCTCTACATATTTCACGCTTGCTTTTCACCTGTGCAAATAAAAGTATGATTTGAAACTGAGATCTTCATCTTTTGCGTGAACTGATCGTGCGTCAGCAAGACTAACAGGAATATCCCTAAGCGCCAGTGATTTGAGTCAATAAATACAAGGGGAGAGTGAAACAAGTACAACAAAGGAAATAATAGTAAATAACTGTTCAGGTGTAGCGCCCTTTGAGTGCCTAGCTGCCATACCACCTGAAGAAAGGATGAGGGCTCAACTACTGCCAGGATACCCAAGCCTGGACAGGAGTTGTCGGGATGTTGGGTTTGGATTCGAACTGAGGATATCATTAAGTCATCGAGTGCGTATCTTGAGCATTTAGCAAAATTAATGGCAAATTGATCGACCAGCCGCCTACTGAATCCTACTTAACACCTGTCGTTTCATCCTAGACGAGCTGTCCGTGCTTACTGAAGTTGTAGCAACATTTTGGCTCTAGCGTTGTTGCTCGGCATCCTGAAGCTTCGTAACTCTGTCTAGCCTGTTGCACTCACGGTGGAAAATTGTTTAGTTACTCCAAGCGAATTGTCCAAAAGTAGCGTAAAGGATAAATGGGTACTACGGATCTTCTCGTTTAACGTTTTAGCGATCACACTCAGTCAGTCCAATACGTACGGCAGCAAAAAACACTTGTGCAATTGACCCACACCTGAGGGGGTCTGAGAGGTTAAGACAGTCAAACGCTGAATAGTATCCTCATCATATCTGAAACCGTGAAGACGATGTTAATTAATGAATCTTCCCACCCAATGCTTTGGCCGCTGGATAGATGAGCTCACACCAAATCTATTGGCTTCTAACCGCGATAATAATGGTTATCCCGAACGATTGGGAAACAATTACTAAGTTGGAATGTTCATTTATTCCGAATCCCACTAAATACATCCTGTGTCTAGCTTACTTTCCCGGTGAATATCGAAGTGCCAGCTAAGGAGATAAGATCAAAAACAATTCGATTCCATAGTAACATATTTTGCCGTAATAGGAGCATGACCATTTGGAGTGACCGGGTTATTATACTGGACGTATAGAAGCGGTTTGAACAGAATGGAAACTTGGTATCGCTTACGTTGGGAAATGCAACGACATTGTTTTGGCTTACTGACTTAACCGGACTGACTCCGTAATTTGGGGACCATTTAACTGGATGACAGCTCATCTAGCCATTTGGAGCTAGATGCTATCTACTGGTGTAGGCATAAACTTTAGTTCACAGGCATCCCAGAGCGTAATGCACAAATGTCTAGTGTTATGTGTCGCTTTGGGTTGTGTTATCTGGCTTCCTTCCTAACTTCTCTCGAATAGTCCCAAGCTTTTTTCAGCCAGATCACCTTAGAGTACTTCGACCGGTTATTTCTCTTTCCACAGAGATGCATCGTCAGCTTCGCCTATTTCTAGTAGGTGTTCCATCAGGGATGGCAGTCTTGGACGCAGCTTCGCCAATTTTTTAACAGTTTAGGGTGGACGTCGAGCACCGTCTCGACACTCCTGATTTCGCGTGTCCACAGTGGCTGTGTAAAGCCGGCTGTCGGGACGTATTCACTAGCTTATTTCAAGTTGCAGCTAATCCATTGATATCATCATCTTTGGATCTTTCTGAACTCAAACTTCTGACTCCTGTATTCATATCGTCCGATAGCACAAAATAGTAGTTATCGGCGCTTCTCGAAAGAGGCAGTGAAGTTAAGCACACACTTAGTAGGTATGCAGTCGAGAGCAATAAACATACAATATTTCTTCACGTATAAGCTCGCTTTACGAGTTCCTACTGATCTCACTACAGCCTGCTACTGATCGGCCTCCGATCCGGGAGGGCGAATTCATTACGTTTACTTAGAGCTGTTTCAGCACCAGCGTAATCTACTGATGTGACAGTTTAACAGTCGGAGTAGCGTTACTCTAGTCAGTGCTTGACTAGTTGTCGACGAAAAACTCAAACGAGCCATGAGGATGGGTGTGAGACATAGAAAGTATCCATGTTGGGCCCTGCTGTCCAATCTTTCTCAGCCTCCGAGCATTGTGCGATTCTAGCGTAAGGAGATCGCGGGTTTCAGCAACGCGGAAGAAGGTCGGAAGGCACGAGTATTGGTAACCGGATGTGCACAGCTTACCCGGTGACGACGAAAGTAAAATGTGGTTCAATAGGTACTTCTAATCTCTTCGAAGTTCGCGAGAGCGAGCGTTGTCTCATTTGGGTTGTACTGTCATTTGTGAAAGGATATGTCACCTCCCCGCTGTCCAGATGATCGTTGGCTTGCAATGCCCAGCCTCAGAACCTTTGGTCGAGAACCTGTTCAGCGAAATAGTGTGAGGCCATTCAGAAGTCTGTGATCCGGTGACGGTGACGCAACATTCGAATGGATGTCTAGTACGCTCCTTTGAGAGCCATCTCGTCCCATCCTCCTACGACTACGAGCCCATGGCCACGGAGCAAGAGCAATTCACATTTCATTCGTTGTTAGTTTGAAATCACGATTGAATCAACTCCTATAGACAAACAACCAATGATCTATCGATCCGGATACCCGCTTTTGCGGCTCATCATGGTGAAAACGTCGCCGTACGTATTTCGTCTGCAGAATATACGTATTGTAACATCCAGAGGAAATTATAGTAGTCGTTCCAGAACCATTTCCCAGCACGTCCTCTTGGCTACATCTAGGAATTGGCAGGTTATTATTAGCCTTTTTTGAAAATCCCTAAATAGTGATAATATTGATGGACCTTCCTTTGATGGTTGCCACGACATGTTACGTCACGAAGAGATTGAACCTTACCGTGGTGGGACGGTTTGCGCACCTCAGCGACCCATTGAGCTATACTGGGGGTGTCCTCGCGACACTCACAGAGCCTCATACCAGGTTGGTCAATCACTATGGGTCTGACGAGCACATTCTCCTGGTTCTCCAGGTTGGGGGTTGGAACATGTGGAACTTGTTCCGTCGAAATGGTAATGCATTTGCCTTTCCCGCCAAACACCACTGCCTTACGGTTAGACTTTCGAGCCAGATTTTGGTTGAGGACCCTAGTCGTCCTGCTGTTTAGGTGCGGGTGCCTTGACAGTATCCCAGCTCACCGTGATACCTACGAAATGTTACGGCGATTGGCTGAATGCACTTTTCAGTGTTTGACATTGCCTGGCTTAGAGACAACTTCTGTGGCTTCGTTTAGTAAAACGTGTTCATCACTTGAACACGTGCAAACAGCGTGCAATCATGAAGTAACCGGTCAGTTCCTGTTTCCCTACTTTGCTCCCGGCCCGTGTTACTGAGAAACTTAGTGTAACACAAATGAACTACTCTCGCTGGAGGGAAAGCGATCAAGTGAAAATTATTCATCTGTCCGAATATTTGGAGCGGGAAAAATTTATTTTCCACTTGATAGCGATTAAAGTCCGACCTCTGGTGCCCTGTAGGTTACCTCGTAATCCTATTGCCCCCTTTCACGTGCTGTGAAAGGTATCATCGAAGAAATATTTCGCTTCCATGGACAGTTACATCAAACCCGAATTGCCCAGGCACGGTATCCTCTCTGGGCATATCAGGTTTGTTCAAATCTGTTTATCTCCAGTGCGCCGTTCAATTTTTTTGGGAAAGTATTCTTGTAGTGATAAATGCTTTACATGGTCACAGTAAACACGGATGATTTTGCTGAGAAAACGGTGATCTCTTTCCCCCGATCAACAATGTTGCTAGGGTTCCAGTGGATGGATGCATTAGTCGTAAGGAAGTTGTTCCATTGGAGCAATAAAACCGCAGTATCCGTTCTCATTTGTTGTGATTTACAGCGACAAATCCACTGTGCCAAGCTTATCCCTATCCAACCAGTCGGATAGCAATCAAACGAATATCACGTAATTCTAGGCCCCAAGTTCGCGTAAGAAGCTCTACTTTAGGTCATTCATTATTCACTGAATTCGCTGGAAATGTTGGTTTCGTGTCCAGTGTTCAGACAATTTTTTAGGAACTTCTCTATAGAGGCCATCCTCATTTTAAGGTATAGTTGCCACACCATCAATAGGAAACATTAAGGTCGGGATGCTAGCAAACTGACGAAGCTTAGGGGTGAAACGCAAGCTTGCCATGAATACAGGCATTAGAATGCAAACATCAACTGTCTGTAAAATATTCTCCGGTTTCTCTGTAGATGGCAAACTGGGTGATGACTGACAACAAACGTCTTGAGTTAACCAGTACCGCAGATTCTCCCCCAGATGCGTTCTCTCTCGGGTTATGATCAGTGCTCATCAACTTCGTGAAATCCGAATCCCCGAGGGGGGATGACACCAAATCTACGCAATTAATCGCTTATCTTAACCCTGAAGAGAATTAGGTGCATACGCCGTAACACATCCCAACCTAACTTACGGCAAAGGTGTATGATGGCTTCGGGGGAAGAAACACTTGCCTGATTTTACTGACAAAGCTCACACAGTTCTTTCCCCGCCCATTTCCGTTTACCTCTTCAGAAAATACGCTTTCAGTGCAGCATATTTGGCCTCGCTATCTACTTTGAAGCCTGATTAGATTTCGAATTCTTTGTATAATTTTATCGCAAAGTGCTTCGTGATTCCCTATTAGAGTGGATCTGCAGGAGGAACCGAAGCAGACCTGTTCTAGTTGCAGTGATGCAGTTACTAGGTGGCGTTGTTGCGTTCAGCATAATTGGTTTCCCCCCCCCCCCCTATTGCCTTGATCTCGCAGTTTTGATATCGTAGCACGTCCCTCGACCGTGTTATTTTGCTTGCTTTATGCATAATATTAATTCCTATGAATGTTACTCTTTGTTGTTCTTTTCCAGCCTCCTGTACAGCCAAAAAAGGTCATCACTATTTACCGAACTCCTCCAAAAAACCTTTCATCAGAACCTGTCTATGGTGAGCTCTACTGGATGCTGTTATTATTTCACCAACTTCCAGTTGTCGTTTCAGAAGGGCTTGGTAAACAGTTGGTAGTTTTTGCCAGTTCTTCTGAAACGATGACTTCTCAATCGATTCCAAACTCTCTCCAGTTCATTGAGAACTTTCAGTTGTGTTTATAAATCATCAGTGTAAACACTATAAACCTCGGTACAGCTGTTCTCAAGTCGCATTTATATCACTATCGGACACAATCACTGATGGATTATTTTACCATGTAAACCAAAAGGTAAAAAACTGTGCTACTGATTGTAGATTGTTCATGTAGTAAACGTAACGTCTCCTGGTAGGTTCGGTGTATTGTGTGCGACAAAATGTCCAGTGCGATATGAATAATCTTTGGGTGTCCCGATCATGAAGCTGTTCCTTCTGAGGCAAGCTGGCTAGGGCGGCCCGAACGTGGATTACTGCCTAGTGCACCGTGAGGGCCCCCAACCCCTTTTCGTTTTCCCATACTTTTGATATTAGCCAATTATCGGCTGGTAATAAAGCCCTCTGGTGCTGCTTCGTAGTGTGATAGCAAGCATCGCACACTCGTGGGTGGCTGCACCAAAGTAGCCCATACGTGTTCAGTCAGTCTTGTAGTACCTCAGGCTTCCCGCGGCCACATTGGTTATTGATTTTTCATCCCTATGATGTCGGTTTCTGTGCTCAAGAAAGTCATGGTTCGTTGAATGGGTCATCGCTATCGCAGCGATATGTATATTCCTAAGAATTTTGGTTCATACGCTTTAATGTCAGAGGTTCTATCTGTTGTTCAACTGTGTGCACCCTGGGCGTCCTGGTGTAAAGTGAACTGACAACCGAATAGCGTACGGCCGACAACTGATCTGCTAGTCATTGGCTGCTGTCTCTTCGCTACTAGCCTCATAGAACCATCCAATTGGATCCTATTCAGAGAGGAACAATATATGAGCGCTTCTTCGCCTTTGCGATGCCCCGTCTCATCTTCGCTATCCGTCATGCACGTCGTCCTCTATGGCTGCCTTGTTGATTTGTAAAGTAAACAGCAGATAAACGAAATACACTCATTTGCAAGCCAATTTTGTTTTGTGGGAGACTTACCTGGTACCCAGCTGAATCGCTCGTTTATGATGTTTTCAAGCAACTGGTGCACCAGGTCGCCTCATTTTTCAGTTGGCACGAGAAATTCAGCTGGATTCCGGGCGAGTCACCTACAAACCAAATTGGTTTGCAAATGAATGTATTTCGCTAAGTTCGTGCAATTCGGATTCAAGTAGAACATAAGATTGACGGAAATTCCGGGACTGTTTCTATCTGATGAGTCCACAGAAGGGAGAAACCGGTTGTGGACTGTCCAAGAGTTTTCAGCAACCCAATGAGTAGTGTATTATGTTTAAACGGCAGATAGCTTAGAAACTACAACACCGAGACCGGAATTGGTATTTTTAGCCACACAGGAACCCGCAATTCGGCCTTATGCTGTTTTATGGTGCTATCGAGGCACTGGACCCCTTCCGTCCTAATACATCTGTTTCAAACCGATTTGATGGCACAACTTTTGAGGATCATTCTCATTCGTTCAGCTGTAGCACCCTTTCGGTGCCTAGCTGCCATGCCACACGAATGAGGCACGAGGGCTGGGATACTGTCAGGTCGCCCAAGCCTAGACAGGGGAAGTCGAGAGGCAGAGGTCGATTTCGAACCACGGACCCTCCAGTCAGTAAATTCGCGCTCTAACCACTTGGTCCATCTCGCCCCCATTCCGATTGTTCTCCCCCCATTCAGAAAGTAGACTTTCACAGCACGGATTTCTGACGCGTTTCCACTCGTCCTTCAGCGTACGAAATGGATTCGTCTGGCTACTGTATTGTTGTCACTCCGCTTTTCAAGTTGATAGGAGGAACACAATGCTTTTAAATCGAATATTTTTTCCGTGATTGACGAGATGCTAGTCCGTTCTGCTGTTTGTTTTCGGCCTCTGGATGAACGTGACAGCTCACTGCAACTTATCAGACAGGTTGTTGGAGTTATTCTAAGCTTCACTTCCTGGGTAGACCTGGACTCGTTTTAGTTGTCTAACGCCTTAGTGACCACTTGGTTGATTTAGCGTCAGTCGATACGATTTCGTCTGTGGATGATGCAGCTGCTTATACGCCTTTATGCCAAGTCGAACTCGTGTTCATCAGTGGCTTTGTTGATCTCTTATTTCTTTGCTCAATCACGACTCATGACGGACCAAGGACCACGTGACGGCGATGATCTTTAGTTCATTTTCGACGCACGTTTATGCGCCCGTTAGTCCTCCCTGACACTTTATGTGCACCGTCCTGACGACAAAATTGGAAATTTGGTTTCTCTGTTCTAAGCAAACAGGCAAGATCTTTCCTTATCGAGTAACTGTACATTGGTGCCATAATTCAGTTGGTAGCATTCTTCATTGTCTGCATTTTAGACATGGGTAATTTGCACACCATTTCATCGCTATCCTTTTTATGAATGGGGCTGCCATAGATACGAATTCAAAAGTCGTTTGTCGTAACTGACCCTGTTAGACCACCGTCCTTCATCTCGCCTCGATCAGCGAAGTGGCTTCTGCGAGAGATGCATCCACATATAGGCGTATGTGACCTGTTCAGGTTTAGCTTATCATAATGACAAGTGGATCATCTATATCATCCCAGATCCATCATGCTATTTCCTAAAGATGCTTGAGAGTGGTGAAGTTTTGATACATCATAAAGGTCAGAGTCAGCAACATGATTGTTAACACTGATGCTTGACTGCCGTAATACGGGAAAGAATGTTGGTAGCCCAGATTGTTCTGCTGGTAATAAAATTGCTTGTTTAGGTTGATAATTTTGTTCTAAACACCCAATCATCATCCAGTCGGTTTGAACTCAACCGTAGGTTGCCGTGTGGGCACGATTTACTCGGTTTCATACGCTTCAACCCAGATTCGGAGGCTCAAATTCTGCGTAGTCACGTGGTGAAATTGATCGATATGGTTATAATCTGTGTTTAATTGCAGATAGATCAGAAAACATTGTCTCGTATCCTGTTTAATCCCGAAATGCCAGTTAGGCCGCTTTGTTTGTCCAGTCGCTGTGAGTGATGTTTACATTGATGTTCAAAGGCATTCTCAATCGTGTGCGACATCCACCATCGAGCTAGTTTCTTCCGGTGGCCGAAGTGATTGTTCATTTAGGTCAGTTGGACCGTGGCAAGTTGGTTATTCCTGTCTTAAGTGAATAAGGGAAAAGCTTCGCCACCCGGGATGAGCAGCAAAGGTACAACGACCGAATTTGCCCTCCCAAAAGCACCGACGCCTCCGAGTATGGTTCTGATAAAGCCGGGGATTCAACGCAAAAACGCTATGAGAAGGCGGAAACGAGCTTTCCGAGCACCACATCTAACGAGCTGAAGAGGTCCTTCAGTTTGAATTTAGACGTCAGACCTGTCTGACAAATACTTTGAGAGGAAAGCAGAGTCAAGCGGGCGGAAGATCACATCTGGAATCACTAGTGTATTGAGTGTATTGTGTAGTGAGAAATATTCTTGACGGTCCTTTTGGGTTGGCCTGGTATTAGCATGAGTCCAGAAAAAGGCGATTCCACATTGGCCTGAACTATAGTGATGCTTCACCGTGGTTTGGAAAATTTCCACGTGACAGGAAAGCCAGTTTGACCATAGTAGGCGGGTAAATAATGACAGACTCCTGCATTTTATCGCTCAGCGTTCACTTTTCACTGTTCCGCAAATGGCGAGCCAGAAAAATGATTTATCAATGTAATCTTGCCTCAGTTCATACTATCAGTTAACGAAATCTAGGTATCTCTGTTAGATCGCTTGATTACTAGAGTGGCCATCATCATCGACAGCATGATATCAGTGTTCAACAC
>NW_008751657.1:19343-143982 GCF_000715545.1 Opisthorchis viverrini | reverse complement strand
TGAGGTGCGCAAACCGTCACACCACAGTAAGGTCCAGTCTCTTCGTGATGGACTATGTGGTGGCCATTCTAGTGGCTGAAACAGTATCTTTATTACTGTGGTCCGTAGACAGTGATTTTGTGGTTGTATTGGTTTGCTCAGGTGCTGAAACGGTGNCTGAACCGGTGCATGCAAAACATTGATGATCATTGACCAAGAATAACGGATGTGTTCATTTTCACGCCAAGTCGGGGATGTAATGGAGAACAGCCCGCAGCATACCACTATATGGCGTGATTTTTCTGAGTTCAAGTTCGTAATTGTGCGCGTATTCCGTGGAAGGCTGCTTTAGGCGTTGACTTTTCCGAATTTGATTATTCCACGTTAAAAGAATGTGGATTGGTCGAAACACAGGAGACCTCATTAGCATTCCGTCGTGCACACAACAGACCCAGCGAGTTACCCAACGGGCAACCCATCGACCAACGCACCGCTTCTCCGCTTCTCACTGTCAGAAACTTCACGTCCCTGAGGGTTCATTTATCCTTGCTGGTCGCTGCTCACCCCACTGCATCGGTTGGTGTACATCGATATCCGTGTGATGTGAAGATCCAGAGGGGTTGGGCTTATTGTTCACATGTCAGTTTTGTTGGTCGCTAGTGAAGCGCTTGTTTTCTGTAACCTAAAACTGCATCACCCATTGCATTGTTGAGCAGTGTGCAGACACTGTGTCTGACACACCCTTAGGCTTTAGTTATTACATCACATAGTATATGGTTTAAAAAATGGTAAGCAAAGGAACAACAAAATATATTGCCAAATGAGACTTTAACAATCTTCGCATTGATCTCATCAAACGGGAGATTGTCCCGATGGTTTTGAATATTAGTTCCTTTAGTTTTAACAAGATGCTTCCCTACGTACTATCAATCCGCAATCCCAGTAGGTCACCTTTGAGTCGAACGGATTTATCTGTGTGATGCGACTCCCTTGTAGTGCTTTGTCAGATGTCGTGTTGTATTCTAACCATTGCCACCGAATGCTCCAATTGGTTTGCAAAAACCCGGAATAATTTAACATCGTATAGCCGTTCAAGAGAAAGCTAATAACTTGTTTTCTGGTATGTTTCAGCTTCATCGATGTCGGTAAGTCCACACTGGAACGTCTTGTGTTGTTAATTTGTCTTCAGAAATTGTTTATGCTACCTTTTCTTTTGTTCTGTCCAGTAATGTCTTTCTTTCCTTTACTTACACAAGTATATCTCACCACCCATCGGTTACTCTTGACGGCTCATTAGAAGGCTGGATGTGTCGGTTGAAATGTATCGAGTATCCTTAAAGATTACCTATCAAGGTAGTGATGCTCCTATTAAGTCATTACCCCCTTTAGCTGCCTGTGGCAAGAGCCATTCTCCCCGGTCAATTTCACACTCCTCCACGGAGATTCCTCCAACAGAAAGGTTTCCACCCGAGGGATCCATAACAGCATTCCCTGCCAGACGAAAAGGAAGTTATCGCTAATACTTTTCGCCATGGTGGCCTGTACTGGGTGAACTGAGTGAACACTAAAAAAATGAAACCTAATAGGACGAATGACGTCAGCGGTTGGATACCATCTTATTTATACAAAACTGACAGTCACCAAGGAAAAGGTTGATATTCCAGCGTTGAAAAAGTGGAGTCTGTTTTGCAATTTTACACGAAGCATATTGACTTCACTGAAGTTTCTTCAGCTAAATAACCGTTTGGAAATGAGGTAGTTAAACAACCTTTGAATGTACAATTAAGGAGAGAATCCACAAACGCCTTGGTGCGTGCTTTTCATGATGAATATTTGTTCGGTCTTTTTTAATGACGACGTTTTCAGCCAACCTAGTCAGCTGTTGTTCTCCCGTTTTCATTGTGACGGTACATGGTGCAATCACAGAGGTATTATCAAGTCTAACTCTAGGCAGACGAGCTTCCTAATCAATTCTACACGGACAACCAACGCTGATTTAGGTGGGGAGGATGACTTTTCACATACGGGTGTATTTTGATAGCAATATGGGCACTCGACGCGCTCAAATCATCCGCCCAAAAGCGACAGCTTCCGAAGCGCATTTGATTGGTGTCATGCACAATGATAGCTGTTCGAATTTTGTGGCGACGATAAATCGAACAGGCATTTTACTAGGTGAGACTGTCATTTTAATTGATCAGCTGTAGTTATAACATCCGTATCCTCCTATCCAATCTCGCTTTATCACCTCCACAGACTTCTATCTCTCCTAGACGAATGATGATTTAAGCATTCCTTATGTTACGGTTATTGGGATACCGGGAAATCAAGCTACGTTTCGCATTTGGCGTGCTGCAAATCGTGCTTATTGGCAACAGGTCCAATAGGACAAGTCATCGCTTGTTGACGACATGTTTGCAACATATCCGCGTGCATAAGCATGAAAAAAATAGTTTCCTAGGAATAAAAGAAAGTTTCGGAATGACGTGCTGGAGACAATGGCCTAATCAGTCCATTAAACTTAATTCGTTCTGTGTATCCGACATGGCAGGAAGGATGAGAGCTAACTACTGAAGGCTATGGCTCTTCTGCAAGGTCGCCACTAGTTGTGTGAGAGAGACATATGTATCTCGCCCCGGCGTCCGCCTCCGGGGAGACGGCAGTTACTGAGGCGACTGAGTTGGCTGGTAAGGGTTTTCGCCATCGCTCTTAGATCGCTTCCTTTTGATACATGGCTCGATGAGGTGGCTATGTGAGGCGAATATACATGGCCTAATCAATGTAATCATTCTCGAAAAATTGTCTGGCTTATCTTGAAATTATTAATCTGATGTCCCTACCAAACCTGCGCAGTGTTTCAGAGGCCCCGATGGCCTTTGGGGATTCGCACATAGCAGCCACGTTTCTTCACCATAAAACAGCCATATCCGCAGTACTGTACACTCAACTCCTGACCACCAAGCTGATGTCACGTTGGTGCCACAAATGTCGGAGGTTGACAAGCACTTCACAATTCAGAGTCTGACTTCGTCTTTGAACAGTTCGCCGGAATTGATGCAACTACCCAGTTCATCTGCAAGCATGAGGTTTGGGTTCGGTCCCACCCAACTGTACAGTAACACTTTACCTCTACAGGTATAAAGCGCCTGCCGAGCCGTGCAGCAGAATTATTTAGGTTATTTAGTGGCGCTTGTATTTCTAAAAGGTCTTATCCAAGGAGAGAAATATCGTCGGTGTTCTCAATGTCTGTGAGCCCCGGGAGTATTTCGATCGTCGATCAGTAGGTAAAGAAGACTGTAAAAGCGCATCGATCACGAATAGGCAACAGAGGATACTCTTACCTGATGCAACTGAATGTCATGAACTCATGACAGATTTTGCCGTAGACACGCAAGCGTCTACGGAAAGAGCAGCACATAGACATAACAGGAAAAAAGAATTCAGCAAAAATATCTTTCATCACCAAACACCGCCATAGTTCCTGATGGTGAGCGTGGGAGAGCACCTTGGAAGCTGTGGCCACAAACTGTTGGTTTGATAGTTTTCCCATGATGCTCCTACATCCATATTGAATGTAGTAATCATCTCAAACGTTTCATCCTGTCGGCATCCTATCTTCACTCATCACCAGGCAGTTCAGCGTCCAGTTCATCATCAGGCTAGCTACAAAGAACTCTTTGAACGTTGAAGGATAACCACCCTATGGACCAAGCATTTCGTTGTTCTGAAGTGATGAGATTTCACGCCGGGCGGGCGTCAATGTGCTAACTCTGTGGGGCAGGGGAAAGAACGTATCACTTACCGAACACAATCTCAATAGTTTAACTCTTAAGGAGGATTGACTGGCATCATATCACGGTGCTGAGAATTCCCTACCTAGAACACGATGTTTCAACAAGAACAATGGGTGGAAGGAATTTGTAGTGATTTTGACGTAGGATGCAAATCACCATCATATTTTTCGTTTCTTTATGAAACCCGAACACAGTAGAATACTTTTCGTCGTAGTTGTCTGGTTGGTCGGTTTCGTGCACCATGGCCCCACATCCAGTGGCCACCTATCGCTGCTGTTCCGAAAGTACAGAATCAACGGATGCAATTTTTTTTACTTTGACAGTGTTGTTTATGGTTTTTTTCGTACTGAGTCTATCTTTAACGATACGCAGTGACTTTGCAAGCTTGACCCCTTAGATTAAAGGTTGTGAGAGTTAGAACAGCCATTGATGTGACTCCCTCCTCCCGGAGAGAGGCCTAGTGCTCCCCTTTCTTCATTGCGGTTACTGTATTTATGACAAACTCAAGTCGCTATCGGTCAGATATGTTGCAGGCACAGTGGTTTTGTTGGCTATCTAACCGTGAGCTGCATCAACGGAGAATGCCATATCTCCAGGACTATTGTGGACGTCACTTCCGATCGCAGCAACCCTTCCCAGAAATCCAGTTATCGCTCGGTTCACATGTCTGCTCGTCGTATGAGAACCAGTCGGTCGGATACACGCACATACTTGTGGGTAGCTTTTCCCGTAGAGGGGATCTTGTTTCAACCGCCCACATCCTACGACTCATCGTGTGTTATCTGGCTAATTCGTGGAGTTTTGGTGACTGCCTTTCAACTAGCTATTGGGATCTGTTTGGGTGGTTGAAATAAGCGAGCACATTTTCAACCATCAGAGATCGTTGTTTTGATCTTCAAGGAGAGCATTCGACTTAGCAGCCTACGTCATCTTCTTAGGTGGAAAGCCGACCAAATGACGTTTGAGTGGTTTGTTCATGGCTCTTTCCTTCTTCAGACATTCATCCGTTTTGTGGGCGACATCTGTTACCAGTGGAATAGTTACACTGCTTCACCGTACGAGCTGGAATGATGATGATGGGCTGTAGACGAATTAGAGCTGATCATTCCCAGCAACACTAGAGGCTGAAAGTTGCAGAGTTATTATGTATTCATTTATGGAAATGCACTGTGGACTGGTGTCTACGGTAGTTTTTTTTACTGCTGACTGGTAGAACATGGGAAGAGTACAGGGGGAGACATTCTTGCCCGATTTTCCTCAGTACTCTCGCTGTGATTTCCTGTCTGGGATGCGAACCGTGTGTTTCGTCTGTTTCGTGCTCAGTCAACACCAATTACGCTGTGATGCAACCCAACATCGTTTGGTTCATCACCGCTTCATTTCGGGCATGGGTAGGGTGATTATTTGAAGTGAAATGTGTCTGCACCGAAACAAAGCCCTCTCACTCTTTCACGGCGTTCCCCTTCATCCGTTTGCTTTTAGCCTTCTGGAGCGTGATGCGATCATTAGCATGGGAAGTCACTCCACTCATAAACATCTGTTAACTGTTCAGTCGTTGAGCTGCCATCACTTTATCTTTTTCCGACACAATTTGCCCTCTTGTTTACCGCAGTATGACTGTCACTAAGATATCGGATTTGTGACTGATTCAGACCATCTCTATCTGGTTGGACTCAATCGGATTTGAATATGACTGTGGATATTCTGCTGCTTCAAGCGGTATGAGGTTGAAAATCACACTTGTTACTGATCTCGCGGCTCCCAGATTTCGCATTCTGGTTCAGTCTGTTCTCATTTTTTTCGGGCAAAATATCCGTACCTATTTTGGAAAGTCTCCTCCGGTAAGCAGATGGTGTCAGGGCCTGTAAACAAAGCCGCCGTTGACTTAACTTAAGTTTTGAGGTCTCATCATGAAATTTTTGTTAGTTAGCCGCACAAGGCTGTCTGCAAATAACCTCCCAACCATGTGATCTCGTTGCTGTGTGCTATAATCGGTTTTTGCCCAAATTGTAAAACCGGCATTTCTGCCTTACTGAGTCACGCCCATCTATCGTTATGAGGACTGGGCTGGCGGTTTTCATGCGGAACACGGACTTGTGTAAACATTAAGTCCTCTAGACAATGGTCGGAAGTTTTGCAACATTGTCTGGTTTCCTTTCAGAAGTTGAATTTCCTTGCTTATGACCTCAATCTTTTTGATCCATTGACCCTTTCACAAACAAATTTAGCGGTGTATATCTCACAAACCTCCCTAGCTGTCCTACTGTAAAGCTCTGTCTAATCAGCCTGAATCCGCTCATTTTCTCAATGCTCCTGAGGCCTTTTGTTTATGAAGGTCGCCTACCTCACTTCGGATGCACTGTTGAACAAAAACGCAAACCCGACTCCACCTAGTCAGATCGCTGTTTTGCGACACGAATCGTGGATGCTTGATCTTTTTTGCTCACATTTGCTAAAAATATTTGGGATCACTCATGCGTGTGTATGCTTGAAAGACGAACACGTTGATTGCGCATTCATAATCCCCAGCGGCCACCACAAAACTTGGTAATCCCGGTCGTTTTGAAGAGTGGTCGCATTTCTGCAGGATCGGCATTAAATTAAAACAGCCTATCTCTCACTTGGTATACAAGATGCTACGGTGTGCAACTCTTGGACAAGATTCAGACGAAGTAATAGCGAAGAATGCAAAAGGTAGTCGGTATATGTGGTTGAATACAAGAGTTCCGATGCACCATTCATATGGGGCGAGGGGGAAGGGCATCCCTGCATTGGAGGTAACAGCTTCGCTGCATGCGCGTGACCAAGCCACTGTCTTCAACCATCGATGTGTTCCTTTGTGGAGTCCTCATCCAGTGAGATGGCAATGACCGAAGCAGCTGAGTTTGCTGGCAATGATTTTTTTCAAAATTCGCTGCGAGGCCACTGCCTAACCTTCCTTGGCTCGTTTCCACTTTTCACGTGGTTGAATGAAATGGGCTCTTCGAGGGTGTCAGTCTACCGACATATGGGGCACGTGACCAAGCCAGCACAACCTATGGAGTGTGGTCAGTGGGTAGGTTATTTCTTCCGAAGCCCATTCTACCCACTTTGGGATCACTTTTTCGGTGTTCTCACCAGACTCGGGCAACAGTCCGAAGACGCCGATGGGAAGACACTGAGATTTTTCAACGTCCTCAGCGCACCACAGCATTGTAGACTCGACCCTTGACTGATGAGCTGATGCTCAGCTATCCATTCCCACCTTCACAGATCATCGGTGGCTAAATCTGGGGCAGCTCTAACCATTGCAACATGTAAGCAGTTTTTACACCTGATGATGATGGTGATGTATGGTCGAAATCCACAGCAACGGTTAAGTGTTCGCGTTGACTGAACGTCACCAATAATTTGGTGTAGGGTATACGTCGATATCATGCAAGTGGATTTCTGTGGAAATATTTCGGCCATGATTTTTGTGCGTCTCATGAATGGATATACGGCGTTGCGTTGATGGAGCTGATCGGGTCCTGAGTTACTCATTTAAATGGAACCATCTAATTTGGGGGAGTGAACTCAATTTTCAAAGACTGTAAATTCACCGATAGAAAACGTATCAGTATATCGCTCCACGGGCTTTCGACGTGTTCTGTTATTCAACCGTATAGGAACTTTTGGGATTAGTCCAAATGACGACAACAAAGTAGTTTAAAGATGCCTGCAATTCATGAAAAACAACAGGTGTCAAATTCAATTTGTGTTGTGACAGTGCGAAACCGGACAGCGATGAAATAGGTGAATAATGGGTTTCGCTCAGATTTTCGCATATCCAAAGGCGTAGGTATTGTGCATAACCGTGTCGACTGACATCGACAAATTGAGTACATACGCTTTCAGCCACAGAGCGTGTCATGCAAGTACTACTCAGGCGCAGTATGGCCGTAATGTAAGTGCCACTAATTCGGTCTTGCCAGTTTGATGATCACAGGTGTGAATGATGTAGGAGTGATAAGTAACATTTAACTACGGTATTCTTGTCCTCGGAAACATTTCACACACCATGTTGCTCAGATCATATGCACTGATCCATCGGGCATTATCGATTGATTGCGAGATGCGACCGTTGCCTGCCAATCAATACAGAGCGACAATGCTTGATCGACCAGCAGTTATGTCATCCATTGTTGGATATGCACCGCTAACAATGGCCACATTCTTTTGATGCAGTTTTTTTTAACTCAAATAAGTTGGTGAAATTTTCAGTTGGTTCTGAGTCCATTATCTATTGTGTGTTTCAAAACGGGCTAAGGTGACAGTCGATGTCATGGATAGGCGTGAATGTTTGAATCTGCGTGGAGATGGATGGGCTGGATAATATCCAAACGTGACTACTCTCAGTTCCTCGTGCAGTGCACTCAAGCGGCGCGACACTTGCTCTCGATGGACATTACTGTGCTGTTTAGCTATTTTCATTGGAGGGCTGTTGACACAACTTGCAGTGCTCAGCCCACAAAAGCCGGCGGAACCTACTGATAAGTTACTGGCCTGTTAGACTACACAAATTGGACGGTACTTAGCTTTTTCTCATCATTCAACACTGACCGGCATCCTTAGTATACGCACCGATTCGCCCACCTATGTAGAGAATATCGCAACGGTCGCCTCATCAGCGTTTCGTGTGCATCAGAAGTACCGATTTGATGGACGTTCGTTTGATCGAAGCATTCTAATTCACCAGATGAGACGGGTCTGATCCAGTCCAGTCTAAGTCTGCATTCTACGGTTTTCGGACAGCCTTACTGTTTGTTTATGCACATGACGAACTGTTGAGAAATTTTTGCATGCAGCAGTTCAGTTTGGTTGATGCATCAGCTTGAGGACCATTCGACCAATGCACAGATACGAGGATTATTGTGCTGATTTTCGTTATCTGGCCACCAAAAACGGGCTGTTATGCAAGCCTCCGGTAATGTCCAAGAAATGTGTAGCTTTGTTTCGGTGGCGAGGTTGCATGTCAGCAAAGCAATCATTTTGCCTGCCCCCTTGTGCGATATTGCAACGTTGACCATGTACCAGCTTAACGTCTGACATGCGCAGTACCTGACATAGGTGCAATGTTGTAGTTGCACCCGTCTTGAGATAGTTCAGTGGTCAAGGTTCGAACCCGACCTCGACTGTTCCTGTCTGGGTTTGGGCAACTTGACAGTATCTCAACCCTCGTGTTTCCTTCAGGTGACATGGCAGCTAGACACTGAGGGGGGCCTCACGGCTGAACGATTATTGTTATCAGTATGGAAGTATCTAGCTTTGAAACATGTATTCATGGAATGAGGTCCGCCTAAACTTTTCTGAATATTTTCATCGAACGTAGTGGGGCGTGGTTCCGAAACAGTTTCTATAAGGACACGTCCGGGTAAGCCCGATTCTGGTGGTCAGAAGTTGTCCCATATGGACACTTCGATTCGTAATCTCCAAGACATGCGAACACATGTCGTAGTGTCTGGGAACGAAGCAGAACGGAAAAGCACGGATGGAGATTATTCAGTCTGATACATGTGCTTCAACCTGTGACAACCTCCAGCTAGACGTGAAGGAACTTCACTACAGTTCTTTACGTCTCTGAATATGGATTAGGTTGTAGCACCCGTACAGTGACCCTTTGTGGTTCGGGAAATTCGTCACGACTAAATGAAACCTGCCGCAACGTGAGCAGTTGACAAACATCATAAACAGCCCGAAACCCGATCAAGCGTGCAGACTGAGATGTCATTTGAAAATATTCACGTCATTTATGTACCCATAGTAGTCTGATCAAATAAGCGGCTGCCTTGGAAACCGCTTGAGGGACCTTCTGATCGTGAATGCGAGCTGTTTAGAAGGAGCAGTACAAATTATCGCGCGGTCACGGGCAGCCACCTGTTGCTCGAAAGTATTCCACCCAGATCAAGCAACCGATTTAATGCTAATAATTCTTTCGAACCAGTACTTCTCGGCTAATTGGTTTGGAGCTGTCTCACTCGTCAGTGGATCACCAGCCCCAATGTTCTACTATACAGTTGGTTGGTTGTTACAGTCGTACCAAATAGCAATAAAACAGAAATGTCAGTTGTTTATCCCAGTACTTTCGTATACGATCACTGAACAACCTTTGGTGAACTTGGCCTCACGTTGACATCGACAGTGACGGTAATTCGCGCGTCATGTGAGTCTTATGAGTATCTGGATTTCTGAGCGAGCACTAGCCCTAATTTGGTCGCTATTCTAATCTCCACTCGATTATGCTGGCTTTCCGATTCATAGGAATGCTGTCTGTTTTATTTGGCATATTGATCGTTTCTCCTCCGATTAGAGTTGGCTGTCAACAAACCCACAATACGTTCCTCTAGGTTTCCAAGTCCGTTCATCCTGTCTTTATGCAGTCAATCATAAACTAACTGGCAAAATCTGGGAATTTCACGCTCGATTGTCGCGTATTACTGGTGTGAAGTCGATCGGACAGAGATTGTCTCATGCTATATGTTATTTCTGCGATTCGCCGCTCTCATGAGTGCCTGCGTAGAGTTAAGGTCTAGCCTTTCAGCCGAATTTCACTTAACTCATTCGGGTGAACAAGTGGTCATCACCATTGAATCACTATAATTGTCTAATCTGATAGTATACGTCAAATTGTGCATTACGGTGCTCAGATATTTCAGCCAGTTGAAGTCCACACAAGGAAAGGTTTCTGTACTGGGAGATGAACAGTCAGCACACAGTTTCAGTGGTCTCAGGTAATCACATTTAAAACAGTAGCAGTTAAGAATGTGCACTATTGGCTTTCTAGACATCCAACTGACTCGACGGAACGACAGTACTTTTCGTCGGTCAGCTCACTGGTAGGATAATTCCATTTATCCATTTTGCTGCTGATGTGCTACGAAAAGTATTTAATTGAAACGTTATGTGATAACAAACGGAACAAAAGGACACTATCGGCGTTAAACTCGAATGTCTGGAGGGAACCAGTAATACATTATGCTTCGGTTGAAGAAGTTACCGATATTGTGAGTCTCAAAAACAGGTTTTGTGAGTTTGAAATTTATAGGAGACGGTACTACTGAGCTCGTGAAGCAGTTGCTATTCTCAGCCATTAAGTGCACCTACCACGTTGCCAACCTGTAGTTATCTACAGTTGGCACCGAACCCTGACTCTTGTGGTCAAATTTCCACAAATTCAGCACACCATCTCCGATCTCGTTTATCGCCTTACGTGTGAGTGCTTGGCCACGGATCTTGGCAGGACAGAGATATCCCTATTTGGATACAATAGTGTATGAATCAATCCCCGCCACCACACCCAGATTCAAATCTGAAGGCCATTGCATGATCGATACTGGCTTTATCTACTTTCGTTTACATTCATTTCATTTACTTAAAACTGGGCCTTACGTCGTTCCGTCAGCTGCATTTCACATCTTGTGCAGGATCATGAACGGTAGGGTTCTATCGTTTGCTGAAGACGAAAACCATAGGTGTACATATTCAAGTGGTCGATTAGCACTTCATTATTGATTGACTTGCTTTCGACATCCCGATAGTAAAGATTTTTCTTTGTCTTATATATATATATTTGACATTGAGTTGATGAGTGACATGCAACAAATCGATTGCTGTTTTCAACTGCGGAAGTCCATCTTATGTGTGCGTATAGCCTTTCGGCCTTTGAGTATACAACTCGAATAGGAAACTGCGATTGGTTTCTCTGGTACGTGTTCTTCTAAGCTTCCGATTAATTAGGACTTTCTGATCAAAGACCTCTCTCATCTTGTTTACCTCATCGATCAGTTTTGACTTTCAATCCGATTTCTAATTGAGCCCTTGATAAGGATCTAGAAATAAACGAAAGACATTTGAGGTTGGAACGTTGAAACGTAATTAAATCATTCGTCCCTCTAAATTCTGATGGACAGCTTTTTGTTCTGATTTCCCCGGTGCGAGATCACTTTGTAGTCCTGGAAGTGTGCCTTGAACGAAACGATGCCACCAAACATGTCGGATCAATCGGAATCGCCGGACCGCAGATTTCAATTAGTTCATCGCAAAGTTAGACACAGAATTTCCACAATTCCATGCTCTCTCGAACCCGTACGTGGAAGCGAAAACCATGTACTGGTTATCTGAATACTGTAAATTTGTTGCTAAGTTGCCAACAGGATAAGGGGGTTGTATACCGCTAAACCGTTGTGCCAGGGACCCCGTTTAAAACGCATGTGGCTGTTTCCAACAGGTTTAGGTGTCGAAACACGCTCACTTGCAACCTTACGAGTAGTGTGTTTCGCCAGGATTTAGTTTTTTTAGGCATAGATGCGTGGACACTCATAGCAAAGATCCCCTATTACTATAGTCTTGAGCCGTCAAAACCAGTTGGATGAAACCAATGCATCCTGACTACGCATACGTATTGCTAGACTGAGGTCCCCCATATCTGTTATTGATTTTTATCGTGTGAAGTGTAGTGCATATTTCCCACTTCTTTACGTTCCCTAATGTTCCACTGAAAACCACTTTGGTGTCCTAGATTTCAACCGTCTTGTTCCACGCTTCTCTTTTACTCAGGAAACACCGGTTACAAATAGTGGGGATGCCACTCCCGACGTCGTCCTCGAAACGTGAGTCTGTTTTGTTTAAAATGCTTTGAGTGTCAGAAAGCCTTCGGTAAGGATATGTTTTTCCTGTGTGCTACTCCATCTGTTACCGTATTCATCGTTTTAACTGCTTGGTCCGTGTCTCAAACACACTAGTTCTGGTTAACGGACCCCCAATTCGTAAGCTTTTTTTTCTAGTGTTACCCAGTACTGCAGTAGCTGGAACTTCACTCCATACAATTGTGGGAACGCCTTGCATTTGTTTCATCAATTGAGCATAGCTCCATAGATTTTTGGGGTTGGGACGAGTTAACTGAACTGCTGGCTAGCCTTTCGTAGTATTCACCCCCTGTCCACAGCATCCTATTCTCTAAAATACCCTACTTACGAAATATTCTTCTCCACACGCCCTAGCTGCTGGACAGAGAATATGAAAAACGATTCATTAACTGGTTAAAGTTGGTGAATACTCAACTCCTATTTTCCGTCCATCGTAGAAAATGTGACTTGATGGTGACCGGACGCCGTATGAACATCAATTTAGCCCGTAGTAGACAGTGCAAAATTCCTCTATACTTGCATTCAGACGTCGAATACTTTGTGTGTACATTCGATGACCAACCATAATTTGGTGTAGGTTCTGTCGAGACGGTTCTGTTGGTTTACGCAGATAGTTGAATTCAATAACGTCGTTGAACTCGTGCAAAAGTCAGGAGAAGATTGATGACCCGATTTCCCCAAAACAACCACAGTGGCAAATAACGAAAGCGACGAAAATGGGCACGGTAGAAACTGCTTGTTCCTGGCTTCGGAATTTATCCTTACAGAAAACTCACGTTCATTCTTCACTTGTCGAAATGCAGAAGTGTAGCTAATAATTTGCCACCCGGAGGGTGCGAATTCAGTTAGTAAAAACAGTAAGAGAAGACTGACCCAATTAGACTAGTCTCAACTCTCACATTCATCCGTCATGTCTCTTCGTGGGTCGTCAGTATGCGATGCCGCGCGGTTAGCACATGGATAGGGGTTGGAATTACGAATGAAATACGTGTGGATTCATTTCAGCAATTAATAAATATTCCGAAATCGCATCAAATTGTGATGTCAACCAACCCCTGACTCTACCTGGTATGCGCGATTCAGCTATCGCAGTGGTGCGTTCTACTAGTCGACTCCATCCACACTTCAGGTGTTTCGGTTTGGAGAGAACCTGTGCCACCACCAAATCTAACTGCGGCTTCTGAACCCAATCATTTACTTGACATCGGTTAATGCATTCACTGGTCACAAAATCTGTGCGCATTGTGTCTAGTTCGAAGGTCGTTTTCCTCTCGATGTGTTCGTTTCATTGCGGGAATTCACAGAAATTGCTGCTCGTTACAGCCTTCACCTATTACAACAATTTCTCTAAATTGACCCCCGTCACTCAGCGATTTGTGAGCATCATTGCTCTGAGGTCAGCAGTAATTAATTTGTTTCCGCGCGTGTTCTGGTCGCCCGTCTTTCTTCTAACTGTGAGGTACTTCAATTCAGTAGAATAGTTGTGGTTCGTGGTCACGTGAATAGGCGTCTGATGTTCGGGCACGCAGCAAATACTATTGTTTTCCATTGTGTCATCAGTTCACCTTAAATGAAACCATCACTTTGTGTGCGTTGAGCAGCTAACTAGTTGTATGTTTAGGAATCCCCCTTCTGTAGAGAAGTGCTCCTGCAATGGGCACACATTAGCATTCGGTAGCAGATCAACACAACCATAATTGTGCTGTTTGGTGGGATTCATCTCGGATTCCCCGTTATTTTTCTCGTATCTAACCTTCATGCCAACCGAAACCTCGTGTGTGAATGTTTCCTCCCTAGCGTATCATCTTATAAGAACTTAGGACCATTCAGTTGAAGAATATCATAAACGGAAGATCCAGTTGAGTACCACGTGAAAGCCAAATTTGATTTGTAAACGAGTGCGTTTGTCGAACTCAAGACTACGTTATAAGTTTCGGCCATATATTTATTAACTCTTGATTAGGTGAAGATTTATTGTCAGAGCAGCCCGTTTGAATAGCCAGTAAAGCTTTCTTGTATTTGGTGTGTTCTTACTTGCTTCTGAAAACCTTTTTTACTGAGTCTTAGGTGGCTTTGTTAATGTGAATGTCGTCAATCGCTCGAACAACCGCTCCTAAACACGCCTTATTCATCTGTAAAGAAGCCGCTTTTAATTTAAGGGCGAGTGATATCGCTCTTACATATTTCCAGTAGACGCTTGACGCTTAAAATAATTTGTTAAGTGAGCAGACAAGGTCACGTTGATGAGACCGTCAATTATAAAGACCATCTGGAATACTGACTCACGAATAGACGAGCCCGGATGATCGTGAACAAGGAGCAGTCACACCACACGTGCGTCTTATGACCCAAATTGTCGACGCTGAAAGAAATGTGCATGACTGTTCCTAATGTGGACCAATTTTCGGAACCTCACTATTCCACCCACATTTTATACTGGACAAGAGAATGCCTCTTGAGCTTGCTAAAGACGATTGGTCGTTTTGAATCGTGTCAGGCTCGCGTAACTTGTTCCGCACTTCTCGTTTATCTAAAGTTCTCGTAGTGGTCTTAACAGCCCTGCGTTATCCGAGAAGCCGCTGTTTCGTATGATTTGCTTCCAATCTTACGAAGATGTACCACAGCACTATTAAACTGGCGCACAGTGGATGCGCCCAAACTAGTTAACTACGCTAATCAATCGTCACGCTTGGATTCGATCTTTGTGCATGTTGGCTTATATTTTTCCATTTTTCACGCAGTCAATCAGTAATCCAAACGGCCTCAATAAAGCAGTAAACGTCATGTGACTGTCTTGGTAGCCGAATCCCGCCAACGATAGGACAGCTTCTTGGACGACATCACCATCATCATCATCGACAGCATGACATCATTGTTGTACACCGATGCTCCACTGTCGTACACCCATGATTTATTTGAAAGCTGTATTGTGAAGAAAAGAATTAAGGTGGACGGGAAAGAGACTTATTGCTAGATTGCTACAATCATTCCGAGGTGCATACACCTCCAGGCTCTCATTTAGGCAATCTGAATAGAAACTGACAACAAGAACGCCACTGACACCGGTTGGTAGCCATATCTTGTAGTGTCTTCAACCAAGCTCAGTGGAGATCACGCAGCCCTCATCCTGGAAGGTGAGTGGCTCTGATAGCAGCCAAACGTTTCGTAATCTCCTTCATACACTGCCACCTCTCCGCCTTCACAATTGACTCACAGCGCACTCTGGACCCACCTGAATTCTCAGGTCTGGAAAGGCGAACGTGTCGACGCTTGACGACAAGAACGAGAGACTCAACTGGACCTTGCGTTTATGATATTCTCCACTCGAGTTTCGGTAACAACAAGGTATTTTGCAAATATGTCCATTTCACCGACCGCGTACAGTTGGGTGTTCAAAGGGAACATTAGACTGATGGAACCTCGGTGACTACGTGTACCTGGTGGAATCCAAGGTGAACGAAGGGTTTTCAGCAGCTGGATAAGTAGCCATGTCAAGAAACCTCTTCTGGTTTTATGGTGTCTGTTTTTCAGGCATTTAAAGTCGGTTCAGATGTCCAAAGTTCGACTCGCTAGTGAGACGAGATCGCTCGTTTCAGTTGTATCCTTTGACGCAACTAAGTAGAACATGAAAAGTCCACTTCTCCAAAACACAGTTCATCGACACGTTTTCGCCTTTCTAATCAAGTCGAAAAAGTGACTGACATTTCAGCCACATGCCCCATAATTGGATGTTGAGGACGCTCTTGTTGTGTATTGACACATCGGCGGTAGACTGTACGTCTGTCTATTTTTCTCAGTTGGACAGTGGGTTATTCGCTTTTTGGTTTATCAGTGCGCTGTGACCATCTGCCGGGATTTTACTCGAAAGTTGAACGTGCAAGAGTAGTGAAGGAACAATCGTTTTCCAATCGATCGTCTTCTCAACCCGGCCTAATGGGTCACCTCGGAAACCGCATTGTTACCCACGCGATAGAAATCTCCCTATTCAGAATGACTTTGTGCTTAATGGCCCGGTGGTTTCACACCCGACTCACAGTCAGTCTCAATCAACTGAACAATCTGGTTGAAGCCCCCTCTGCGTCAACTGGGGTAACACCAATGATCAGTCATCGTTAAACAGTGAATCGACCAGTTCAGCGAGCACGGCCACCTACATGGCTTGATCTGCATGATTTCTTCTTCTCGGTTTGCATGACACCGTTTTCACCAGTTTCATGTGTAATTCGCACTTGTTGAGGATCTGGCAACTGTATTACAATGCGCCTTGGATAGCTCGAAACATGTGCATAGCTGAGTATAGGTTACTCCCGTTCGTTTGACCGAACGATCCCTTTGGGCACAAGATATCCGCTAGTATGTTTGTTGAATTTTTTGACGGGATTGTTGCGCTAAAACCTAGTGCCAGAATTTAACCCCTCCTGGTGATTCCTTAATTCATGTATCACAAAGTGTTAGCTCCATCCCATCCTATTTCCATTCTAGTTTCGTCTTATAGCAACATATTCACTTTCTCTTCCTCTTCAGCCAAGCTTCGTGTGGAGATGTGTTCGGAAGCATCGAAGACAACTATTTTCTGAATCCCAAAAATGATTTGCCTCACCTGCTGAAAAAAAGTGAATATCTTCAACAATATCCAAGTTGGCTGGGATTTGTTGGGACAGAGAATAAGAAGCAATTCGCACCAACGTTTTTGGCCCGAAATGATACCATATGGGGTGAGTGGTACTCTCAACAAGCTTTCTTTTTGTGGGATTTTATGTATCGTGTTTATAGGTGAGCGTGCTTGGTGCATCCTTGTTAGGCAGGATTTCACACAGGTACCGCTTTACCGCTCACAGTTGGTGCTGCTATGGCCGAGAAGCCTTTCCCGCACAAGATTGGCAAGAAGTCTGGACCCAACAGCTAATCATGACCCAGTGTTCGCAGAATGCCGGTAGCCAATAGCGTATCAGGCGTCAGAATTTCCAGAATGTTGTCGCAGCATACACTTCATGTACGACGCGCTGTACATATGTAGTTTTGGGCGTTAAAATGCGTTGTGCACATTTGGTGGTTTTTTACTGGAACATTAGCTTTGGAGGTTCAGACTGAGAACAAAGCTGAGAAAAATGACGTTATTATTGTATTTCCTGTCGTTACTCGTGCACTTACGGTACTGACTTCCGATGACTAAGGGACAACCTCTTCCGCATAGAACGAAGGCAAATTAATGTATTGTCTCACTGCCAGTGCATTTCCTCCGCTCTCTCATGATACCGCAAAAGCGTTAATCGTTCCGCTAACCTATGCATTGCAACATATGTCCTGGACATTCACACAGAAATTGAAATCTCATTGAAACCGGTTCATTTGCCCTGCACAGCTTAGATGCCTTTACCTCCAGCTCATGAGATATCCACAATATCCTGTCTGGATGTGAGCCACTTTCGCAGCCGATTAGCCACCAGTAGCCGAATAGTGGTCTTCGACTCATTGTTGCGGGTTCGAATCTTCCAGATTTTTGTCACGCATACTGCTGATGATCGTCAACAAGAACAAGGCAGTTGTGCAGTGCTTCTCCGCTCGGCTTTCCTGGCAGGATTAGCTGGAGATTGGATATTCGACTTTGTGCAAACCATAAAGTCGTATTTTAGCTCCATACTGACTCATCTACTTATACACTAATGTGTTAACTTAGTTGATTCCATCTCCACTTACATAGTTGCTCACTTGCTTGTTCGATTTCTTGTTCGTAAAACGTGCAACGTGGTGGATTAACAGTCGGCATCGTTATTGGTAGTCTTTTGTCCTGATTTTATCGTAATCGGTTATTCGCTCTCGCATTTCAACGCAAGTGTAGCGAGACCACGTATACTGGAATTTGATTTTTCCTTAATTGTGCCGATGTCCCCCTTACCTAGGGAATGAATTTGGTTTGCATTCTTTCATATGTACTGGTCGACGGCTCCCTCTTTGGACACCAAACGGATCAGAAATGTTTTCCGGTCGGTCTCGGACTCTTCATCTGTATTTGAATCCGATCGGTAGTGAAAAGCCAACAAGCATTGCACAGTTGTTTCACCTTTATTTGGAATCATCACCAATGCGAATCTTACGAAACCAAAAGGAGTTTGGAAACTTCGGCCTCCCGCCGAGTAACTTGAACACTAACCGTTTGGACATGAGCTGTTGATCAGAACTGTGATTAACTCTCACTTAGACACTTTATAGCGCGCCACCTATCCTTCTACCACGGAATCCTAATAAGGTGCTCATGTATTGGCTGGCCCCTCGAGTAGCAACTTCTCTTTCTAGTTAATTGAACCTCTTCCTTGTATGTCACGAAGTGGCTGGACCCTATCGTGGTACGACATTCTGCGCACCACAGCAACTCATTGCACGATGCTGGAGGATGCCCATGTGACATCCTGTGACCGACCGCACACTACTGCTCACATTTGCCACTCTATTTTTACCAATCAGACGCGACTCCCTCGTGTTTTACTGCAGTCTTTATTCAAACCACCGAGCAAGCTCGCCAACTGTCTTCTGGCGCGCCCTCGATGTTTTATCGATGGGCATTCGCTGCGTTTCTGAAATCCGGACGCAAGATCCAGGTACAGTAATCGAGCTTGTGGCAAGTTCTCTGTCTTGGCATATCAATTGATGACTTCAAGTGATTCTTCAGCTGCCGCAGTTTATTTGCACTAGTATTAAAATAATGCAGAGTTCCCAAACTGATTCTTCCTTCCTTGATTGGACGCTTGTGGACAGTGCCTCTGTACTGTTCACCCGTCCACCTTCATAAGGACTCGCACCGGTCAAATACCAACAGCCCTTCATTTATAGATGATACTTTAGCACCATTCAAATATGGCGTTTATACATTTTAATGAAGAATAACCGCTCTGTTATCCACCATAAATAGCTCAGAAACGGTCCTAAGCGCATGATGTTTCACTGCGCAAGTAGAACGCCTCAATTCATGCGAAGCACGATGTGGTGTAAGGTTTAGTTTAGACCCAAGGCGCAACGATAATAATCATCATCATCATCATTGTCAGCTGTAAGAACCGCGTGCTCGCCGTACACTGGTTGTAGCTGCCACAGTTTCGTTCACCGATAATTGGGGGGGGTAGGTAGCTGCGCATTGCACCCGCGAGCTGGTAAATTGGTGCATAAATCCAGCACTGTCAGTGGGTTGTCAAGCGGGGGGGTTGCAAAAGGAGCTATGCATTGAAGGCAATAGCTTGGATGCACGAGCGCCACTAAGGGCGCGACTGGGCCATGTCTGATAATGTCTCCAGCCATTGATGTAGCCCGTCTCGGGGTCCCCATCCAGGAAGACGGCAGTGACCAGCGCAGCTGAGTTTGCTGGTAATGGCCTTCATACTTCGCTGCCAAGTCATTGTTTGACCGCCTCTGGCTCTCTTCCACCCTTCACATGGTTGGGCAAAAAGAGCCCTTCGAGGAAGTCGGTCGACTGGCATATGCAGCACGTGGCCAAACCAACGCAACCTGTGCAGTGTGATCATGAACATCTATCGTAGCTCTGTGCCGGGTTTGGGCTGTGCTTGGGCACATTGGAGGCCTTCTGGTAGTGACCTAAGCCAGTATCATATTGGAAATGCAGTGTATAATAAAACCACTGTTCAGATTGCTAGGCAGAATATTTATTCATTTTACCCGCTTGAGTTGTTCTTCATTGAGTCTAGATCCTCCCTCAGTTGCCAGAATACTGGTGTGCCTCCACCTTGAAACATCAGCAGGCTATCAAATCAGCTGGGCTTCCACCAGCACTGCTTAAGGACAGTGTGTCCTCTCCTAACTAGATTGTTTGAACTTATTTGGGAACAACAACGCCCTCCATACAAATGGAGCCAAATAATCGTCGTACGTTTATTTAAAAAAGGCATACGAAGTGACTTCCAACCAAGGAAGTATCAACCTGACGCTTGTCATAGCGCATTTGCCAGCTTCAATGATATTGTTGCGCTTAGCCCTCACAGATGGGAGACCAATCGGGAAGCAGGTATGGTTTTTATACGGGTAGGAGGTGCAAGGATCACAGCTTCTCTCGGCTCATACTTCCAGTCGTGTAAGAGTTTACGACGAACTGTCCAGAAGTTTGCCTGGAGGGTTTCAGCAAGACTGCTCTCTCTCTCTCTCTTCCTTCGTGTTCAATTTCGCCATGGATAGTATCATGGAATGTACAGTTTAATGCACTCTTGGTATTGGAAGTACATCTAGAGAAAAACTGATAGATTTGGACAATGTGCACGACATTTTCTTGTTATTTGACGACCAGCAGTCCGCATTTTCATAAGCCACGACCGTACCTTGGCAGAGTGGTCAATGCATGCATTATAAAGGAGGTATCAGAAACGGATTTCCCTGAAGCTGGGGTGCCTAATGGACAAGGTGACTAACGATTGTGAAACATGACCGCTCTACTCCGGGAACCATAAAAGAACTCAAACGTCTGATTATCGGTGCCTACACAGTGTCACGGGAGTTATCCGACTGCGCTGTGTTTGCTATGTGGTGTTACGTAAATGAGTGCTTGGTGATACGTCAGCACCACTAAAGCTGCAAGTGCTACTCATCAGGTTAATATGGTTGGGACGTGTTTAGCACATGCGCAGCCACCATCTAGCAATCGAAGCATTGTTATCAACTCCAAACAATTTTTGCAGAAAGGTCCCCGGGGACGCGAAAAGAAGACCGGTTCAGTCGAACTCAGCACTGTACAATGTTCTAGCTTTTCTGGTTAGGGTCCGTGTGGGTCTTCTTGCACGTGGTTAGAAACCCAACAAGACGTAGAATGTGACCAGTGACGCGCATGCGTTCATTTCCCGGAAGAACTACCCATCTAAATTCCGCCTGTCGTTCTGCGCTGGGCTTGGGTTGGGTGAGGTTCACAAAAGACGCTGGATTGATCCTGCTGACGATGCCTTACTCAGGTATGATACCCATCTACTTTTATTTTAATGCTGTCCAAGGGTTTAGGCAGCTCGTCCTTAAACACATAATACTCCTTCGCGCTAAGTCCCTATCCTTCCTTTCCCTTTTCACGTTACTAAGTTTTTCCCTCATTGTTGTATGGTAGTTAAGCACCAGTACTTAATACTGGTTTATAGATGTCGATGATGATTCTTGTCTTCATTTTGACATTTGTGGCTCCAGGATGTTTTACCGTGCACCGATTGCCGTAGTTAATTTCACCTACCACGATCGATATAGTTTTGTCCTCCTCTCTCACACGAATGTGGAAATAAAGAAGTCACATGAGACTGCGTGAATACGTCTGACAAATTGCCACTTATTTCTCGGAAAGGTCTTCTCATGATCGTGATACTAGAACTGTACTCATTGCAAAGTCACACAGCCGGCCACTCCGCAATCTCCGTCGGATGCAACCGTAATCCACCCGTTTCTGTGGATGTCGCTTATCTCCAGGTATGCCATCTGGAATCGCGCTCATACATTCCGTTAGAGGGTGTGTGAAGTTGTCTAACTGTCAGCTCAACGTATACCGTTGGGTGGTCGATTTATTTTCAGTTCCCCACTATCAGATCACTAGAACTGGTTATGCACCGCCTAATCTGTCCGTCAGTTTGTTGTTGTCAAACCATGCATCTCGCTCTCCTTGTTTCACGGGGTATTCTATCGCCTATTGGCTTGTTACATGCGCACACGTATATACATCAGTATAAACACCATTTTGATCGAATGGTATCTTTGTTTGCACAAGATAAGAAAACATCAAGTTTTACAACCTCGTTGGCCCTACTCCCAAATTATAGATTCTTTTTTCTTCACACCCCTCAAGAAAGGGACGTGTATTTTTTAAAGCTGCTGAACCCCAAACAAATGTATGCTCTACCTTTCCTTTCGTCGTTCACTCCGTGTTTTTGCATAGTTGCGTTTCAACACGCAGCTTTCCACTGAGTCTGTTTTCATGTGCAAGGAAATCCCAAAGCATATTGTCGTGTATCGATAGGGTGTGATACTGAACTACAAGGTCCGGTCTTAACGCAAAAGTCAGCATATTTCTGTGAGATGCGATACCCACTGTTAACCACAGTCACCACAGTGTAGCGATTTAGCACAGTACAACATGCAAACCTTTCGCCTGCAGCTCTAACAACACATCCACCACTCCTCTGTACAACAAATCTACAGAAGAGAGCATACTTCGGTCTTTCTGGCATTGTCATCTTGCCTCACATATGTTGGCGGATGTGCTGTACAGTCTAGCAATCAAGTATCTTAAGCGTTCAACTAGTGTTTTTCGAAACTGCTGTCCACGGAAAAACTTAAGCGTTCCGATGTAAGAAGCAGTCATAATTTTCTCATTGCGTATAAACACGTTACGCTTATCTACCACAAGAAGTGGAATCACAAACCCTAAAGGCTCCTTCACCTTAATTTTCTCCTCCCCTCCCATGCCGACCATCACCGTAGACCCCACACGTCATAATTTTTCCATCACTGAGGATCGCTTTTTGCTATTTATAGCTCCAAAATGTTGCTCCGAGGCTCGCCGTATCTTAATTTAAGTCAGCAAACGGCTGTCTTCGTCGTTGTGTGTTTTGAACGCTGAAGATCTCGGAACACTTATGGTGCACTCCCACCCCTCAACTGCGAGCCGCCCCATACTCAAGTTACCCGTTGTCCGGACCTGAACAACTTCTGGTTCGTATAGCCATACTTAGTTTCAGGTGAACCACTAGTTTTCTTGGTATCCCATCCAGACAAATTAACCAAAATATCTTTCAGCAGACTGTTCGATCCAGCAACCGTTTTTGTTGATCCATATCCTAAACACGTGATTTTCTATCTATGGCTGATACAGATATTCCTGTGCTATCCTTTAGGTGACTGCATTGTTGTTCATTTCAAGTGCTTGACTCATCAAAGAGGGCTAATCGGAAAGCACTGTAATTGTGACGTTGGAACCTCACCAACTCGGGGGTAGTTATCGAATGAACTAGTGAAGTGATCCGACTAGCGTTCGGTGCTCCTTATGCTGTTAGTATTTTATTTTAAAATGTCTGCACGAACCAAACCAAAGTATGTCACAAATTCGGCGAACACCTGCCCTGACCTGCGCATGTCAGCAGTTCGAATAACCTAAGTTCAATGCAGTCCGCAACAATGTTTCGCACAATATATACAGTCTGGCTCCATGTCTACGAATAATGTCTACGTCCAGTCCTGGCCATTGCCGTTCTTTATCCACTCATTTTGTGAACTATCTCAAAAGTTAGGGAGCAGTTGTGTAAACCGGTCACTTTTCTGCGTGTTTCTCCAGACTCATCGTGTCCAGGTTCAAATTGTATGAAACAACTTGTCATTACAACTCACTTGCCTCATATGAGGAACCATATGCACTGCATCATATAACTGCACCATTATTCTTCAATGACCATAGAAAACATTCCTAATTTTAGTCACCAATGGACCAAAACTGACAACCATCTGCACAAACTGAATTACCATCATGCATACAAGGGAAATACCAAAGTTTTGAGATCCGGGCTATAAGTGTGGCAGGACAGTAATCTGGTCCCTAGATTCGCTTGTGGCAAATCAACTCGTTTTTACTCTGCCGCCCGCTTACCACCCTAATCGACAATGCAGTATATGGTGTATAACGCTGATTGTCCCGTCCTTCGTCAACCGTTGGTGATATGCGGCGTAGGCTGAGTGATTTACTGGACCTTTCACTCAATTTTTCGGAACAGCCACCTTATTGTGACTGAGCCGTAGTACTCGAAATAGATCCGTAGAAAAGGGGCGAACTTTCTAACTTTAGAGCCGGTGGTTCCGTTCCAAAATCTGCAGCTCTACTGTTCCTGGCAGTGTTTCAGTCCTCTTGCTGCCCCTGGGCACCAAGCACCTTGGCTACCGGGCACCGAAAGGAGACACATAGTGCGTAATTCTCGATAACAGAGAATTAGAAAACCAAGTTGGGTAAAAGATTGAACGGTTGTTTTTCCCCACTGAGGTCACTTTGCCACACTGATAGAGTTTTGTGATGAATCTAACTGGGAAGCCCATTTCCAAAATCAACAACACTTGGGCGGGAGTCCGCATATATGAGCCAAATGACACCCTCCGTCCATATTGTATTTCTTGATTTCCCCCCTCATCCACAGAACTGATATTCTCCGAACGTGGCTACGTGGATATGTTGCTAATGGTTCGTGACGTATACATGCTCCCGTTTCCTGATTTCGAGCCGAGCCAATACGATGCCGCTTCTGAGGGGATGACAAGGGCAAAATTACGTGAGGCTCTCTTCCCTGGTTTGGATAAATTGATCAAAGCTCATGAGCGGATCCTCCGACCGTTGCTCGCCTTGCACGATCAGGCTGAGGACAAGGTGATCAAGCACTTGGGGCCCTGTCTTGCGCAGCTGGTGAGTTTGATCTAAAACACAGTCAAGGTGCTTTGAGGTGAAGGTTTCCTTTCGGTCTTCTTTCTATAGCTCACCTACGACAACTGATACCTCTATATGCTTTTACTCGTAGATTTCAAACTGGTGGAAAGCAGTAGAGGTCTATTCCGTCTAGGTTGCTGTGTGATGTGTTTGTGTGTGTGTGTGTTTGTCTGATGTGTGGTTTTCCATGTGCTTAGTATGAATGGCACGTAGAATAAG
Source organism: Opisthorchis viverrini (assembly GCF_000715545.1). Taxonomy (NCBI): domain Eukaryota; kingdom Metazoa; phylum Platyhelminthes; class Trematoda; order Opisthorchiida; family Opisthorchiidae; genus Opisthorchis; species Opisthorchis viverrini. The sequence goes on along the minus strand of NW_008751657.1, from coordinate 118,900 downwards.
GCAGAGTTAATTTGTTTAGTCCTTTTTGTTCTATATCTATCCTTATCTGTCTTTGGTTGCTTTCGTCCAACCCGAGTTTAAGTGGCTTCCAGGAAAGTTCGGGTTGCTGCAGTAGACTAGTTTTTTAGCTGCTGTGGTATCTTTTTTTTCGTGAAGAACGTTAAGCTGTTCAATATTGTGTTTCGCTGGCTCTTTGTTGACCCTTACATCTGGAATACGTGTTTGAATGTGGCAGCCGGTTTTCGGTTCCTTACTTGTTCACGGTGTTTCGGGCTTCGTTAAGCCGTTGTTGATAGTGTGAGGTTGGGGGTCGTAATGGGATTTCGTCCTCTTAGTGCAAGCAATCTATGCTGAAATGCCGAGAAGCACTTTACAGCTGTTTCATCCTTTTTTGAGAATCATCGGCAGTGCGCATCTCACGTACTCCAGGCAGTCTCGAACCGGTGACACTCGACATAGATTAACTCCATAACCAGGACGGAATATCCATTGAAAATGCCCATATCTCCACGCGCTGCTCAAAAACTCTAAGTAAAGTCGGAAGGGATAATAATTCTCAGCGATTGAACCCTCCACCACTCAAGGAACCAGTCAATAAGTGATGTAGATCCCGTGATTGATGGATGAGCGGCGCTGTATCCCAAGTGTGAGTTAGTCGTACTGCTGATCAGTCGCTCGTGGCCTCACGGCTGTCATCCAACTACTAACCAGGAGGTCATGGGTTCGAGGCTTTCTGAGTTTGGCGAGATGTACCCTGCTGATAATTCTCAATAAAGATGAAACAACTGTATAGTGGTTCTCGGTTTTTCAGTCTAGATTGACTTCACTTACATGATGAAATCTCTATTGAAATATGTCAAACCAATCTATTTTTGACCATATAGTGCTGTGGAGAGTTTATACGAACGGGTTTTCCTGAGCAGAGATAAAACTAATCAACAAACAGGGACATCAGATTGAACACCCAGCACTGATCACGTCACTAGTCATAAGGAATCTCACGGATTGGTTCCCTGACTGCCTTAAAACCCAATCAACCTACTTACTTACTCACTTGGCCTGACGAAGCTTTTCTTTCAAAAGCGAAACGTTGCCCAGCAATAAATCCACCGATTGTTTACCAAACCCCTCTGAAACGATGACTTCCTAATCGGTCCCAAACATTTTCCAATTGAGAGATAAAACTGTTTGAAAAGGTCACACATCCAGTCTGTCTGGAATGCATCAGTGATAGTATGTGGCCTCTTCTTGTTGAATCACTTTCCTTATGATATACACTTAGAACAAATTGGCCAATCTATAAGGAAACGAAATAATGTTGTACACTCGGACAGTTGGAAACGAATTTATTCTGCCTGTCATCACTAGAGTTTCTCACATTTCTAATTATTGCTCCGTGTACTATTGTTTGCACCACATCGGCGCCAGTTTGATCAGTTTACATTTTGGTATAATCGAACAATGACGTCATATCATCAGACTGTTCAGATGGTAAACTGAACAGAGATGAAATAGAAAAGTTTTTATGCACAGCGGTGTTCGTTCGACCCAACCTCTTGAAGAACATTTACTTGGTGGCTTTCATGCTGTGACTGTTTGGTAAAAACTTACCCTGAAACGAACAAACCAGGTAACATAGATTATTGTACCGATGGTTGCTCACTACGGTGTTTGTACCGCATCAGCTCGTTTCGTATGTAATTGAAATGGACTTCTGCATGATCATTGGAGCGGCCGTGCAGTCTGTAAGTGTATTGACCACACTGGAACACAACATCATTCACGATTGAACCGGGTTCAACATACCTCCATAGTTAGCGGGTTTAAGGAAATGACCAAACCCAGTCAAGTCAGTGGTCATGACAGACAATATTTCGACCCCTCCCATAACTTTACCCTAAGCTTATTCTGTAGCAGTCATTTATAATTAGTCACTTCCCTCTTCGTGAGCTATCTACTTAGGTATGTTTCGGACCCTAGCTACTCATGTTTGAAGGTTGATAGAGAAGATTTCGCAGATATCGCTCTAATTCTAGTTCCAGGGGTATAAGCCGTAGACAGTCTTCAGACCCGGATATTTAACATTAGAGCCAACAGTGATTTGGCAATAACGTCAATGCAGGGCAAGTGTTGCTCTGAGTTTGTCGAGTTGTGAGCGGCAACAACGGGCGTAAGCCATCCGAGTTGTTGGTGTTTAGTCAGCCGTTCGGATCGACTAATACCAGCACAGTGACGTCGTACTTCTTGTTTTTACACGATACAGATTAATCCAGCCCATCGCATACACACTCTACCTCCCTCGTTGAATATGCGCTTAAGCTGCGGACTTTAACAGGGATTGTATGTTTTTTACCCTAGTTCGACATAGGCACTACATTCAGGAATGTCTACTTTGGACTGCATGCGGTGCCTAGTCCATTCTTCGGAATACATATTTTTTTCATTAGTGATAATGTTCACTCCTGAGTCTGTCCCCCAGAGTGAGCATTTTTAACAAAAAAAATGAATATTAATCATTAATTTAGGGTGTACTGTGTTTTCACTGAACGAGTAAGTGTTCTAAATGCAACTCAGAATGCATGGCGGGTGCATGCATACGTTATATTAACATGGATTCGTTTGATTAATACAGGGGTACACTCACTTCGTGGCTCAAGTGGGTCGAGAGGGACATTTTTGTTATTGAAGAACAATGGTTGTCTCCTTGTGAATTCACTATGCTCCACTGTGAGAATCATCGAGCAATTGTGGTAACTCACAAAGAAAACAAACACGAGAAAGAACGGTTGACCGAAAGTCGGATTATGAAGACGGTGCATACTAAGATTTGTTTTCGTCGGTTCAGTAACACCAGAGCGAATAGTCATGGCGAATTCAGCATTCAAGTGCTTAAGATTTAGGCGGCCCAGCTGATGCCAACCGCAGCCCCTGTATCTTGGTAAGAGACGGGATGCTCAAGCTACGAGATGCCCTTCTGAGTTTTGAGGGCATGCTTATTGGGGTATCCATGGCTGGACGAAGCCATCCGATGCGTAGCAGGTTGGAAGGGACGACCGCATTGATGGGATGATTTTTCATCATTCCTAACTCAGTTACTTAGAACCGTACGTACTGAAGCTACTATAGCTGTTAAAGAAATCTAGCCAAGCATTTAATAAACGTTTCTTCTAGCCGCTTAAGAAATTGATAAATTGATTGTGTACCTGTCGTACCAAGCGGGCTTAGAATGTAATCTATTGATTACTACTGGCAGTCGTGAAGGGCCTTTACAAAACACTTGAATAAAGAATATGGTGTTTTTAGGGACGTTTTGATAATCCTGATGTGTGGGCCTCATTCAAGCGTTTGCCACTGCAGTTGTCTGCCTATCATTCTGACTGTCACGCAACCTACAGCACTGTAACTGGAGCTCAAAACTTTTTCACTCGAATTCTCCGAGATTCAAACTTGCTCTCTTTATAGTGACTTAGACTTTCATTTTCTGCGACCCATCAGTCTAATTTGCGAACCACAGACACGCACTCGTCACACTGAGTCCACCAAACACGAATGTTTTTTTCACCAACCGCTATCCTCCGATGTGAGAAGTGCTCATCCATGGATTCGAATGCAGCTTGTGTTGTGTTCCACGAAGTCACTGAGCTAAGCTTTACAAAAATTCAATAGCAGAGGCATTGGTCACGTTTGCATGCTTTCCTTACTCTCCTACGTTCTCATTTGCCAACCTACAATAAGTTACTAATTTCACCCATAGTCGCATCTTTCCTTGTACTTTCTACCCATCGCTGAATGTAAGTTAATTAAGTGGTTATCGGTTTTGGAGATTTAAACATCCCTAAGTAGCATGGCTTTCGCTGATGTCTGATTTTTGTTGATGCCATACGCGAGTTCAACCTTTCCTCGTGCATTTCTGAACAGATCCATCAGTAGGTTTAACGGGTGCACCAAACTGCTGAGTTCTGCTTTATTAGAACTAGCCCTCCCCCTTTTTCTTCCTCTTTTTTGTCGGAATCACGATGGAAGGCAGATTAGGCGGTAGTTGCCTGTTGTTAATTTTCTCCCTATCTGCTGTTAGGATCAACACTGCGGGTTTCAAGTGTTTGTGTTTATTTCGTGTTACAATGCAACCGAAGAAAGCCACCTTTGGAAGCATGGGTCTGTGATACCTATTCGAAGAGATTTTGAACGAACACAGACGTATAATTTTCTGAACAACTTGCCAAGATTGGCTAATTATATGTATGAAATTTTGTGAATTTTTCAACAGCTTTCCGCCCACAACTGTTTCACTTTTGTTCACATTGTGATAAGACTAGGAAATTTCGGTCGAGATTTTATCCTGTTAGTGAAATCAATCTATGCTGATGAGCACTGCGCACCTCACTGACCACCTTGGTGATTCCTTCCCGCGACCTCCTGGCTAGCAGTCGAGGTCTAAACCGTTTCCCCATGAGTGGCTGACCACCATTGTGATTGACTCAAGTACTCCTTAGCTCAGGTAGTCCACATCCTGTAGTCGTCACGTATTAAGTAATCCCATGATTTACAACTAAGATAAAAAGCTTACACGTCAGGTCGCCTATTCTTCGTTCCGAGTCACTTGTAGTTGGTTGATCGTATGAGATCCAAAATTCCTGTCTATGTGCGAGTTACTCTGCTTCCCAACCGCTTATGGCCGTACGTTTTGGTCCTACACCAGTAGCGGTAAGGTCTCAGGTTCGAGTTGCCCTTGAGGCTCGTGGGATGCGCAGTGCTAGTGATTCCCAATAAGAATGTAACACTTGTACAGTGTCCCAATTCCATGTACACTCAGATTGCCCGTTTTTATGTACTAAATATTAAGTTGCGTTTGTTAGTTTTTTTTTTGATTCTGCCTTGTGGGTGGCGCTCTCCTCCCGTTATGTTTCCCACCCCAAACCTTGTCTTGAGTCACAGTAAAGCGCGGTCAGAGGACCTAAAGAACAGTTGAGCAACCTATCACGACTTAGTTCGCACAGATGGAGGTTACTTAACACATTCCACTCATCGTACTGTCCGAAATGCTGACACTAGGTAGACGAGCGACAAGTTATTGACCAAGTAGAATTACATAGCATCCGTACGCTTTATGATATATAAACTATTTATGCTCGGTTAGTGGGACTTGATGGCATCAATGGACCTAATGAAAGTATTGTTATATCCTTTTGCGTTTGATGAAGTCAGAGGAACCCGCGCGTGGAAAATCTTTCTGGTATCTCTTAGCGAGTTGCACACATGGTCGCCTTTGACGAGGAAAGCTGTTGGCAAATCCTTAGAAGAGTCATCCCTTGGGGAGGGGCACTTTATTAGGGAATCACTGTCCACAATTGTGGGTTGTTGTCTTCTTCCTTAGCACTCCTTGTGTGGTTATTTTTTCATGCGCTGACCATAGTTTGTTCTGTGTATTCCATTGTTATGGCATCCAAACGGGGGCGAGATGGTTCAGGTGGTTATAGCGCGAATTTACTGGTCGAAAGGTTCGTGGTTCGAACCCGACCTCTGCCTCTCGACTTCCCCTGCCTAGGCTTGGGAAACCTGGCAGTATCCCAGCCCTCGTGCTTCCTTCGGATGGCATGGCAGTTTGACACCGAAAGGGTGCTACAGGTGTACGATTCTTACGCATCCAAACTTCTGTGGCTCATTTATCTTTTGGTAGGATATCATTTCGACTTCTTATTCTTGTAGCAGTATTCTACCCATCGTTTTACTGTCTTCTGTTCACTCCTTCTCCGCAGTTTGACAAAACCACTCAGGATTCATTGGCTCGACTCTATGGTGGATTTATGTTCGCTCAGCGACGGATAAGGGAACAGCTGGTCGTTTGCAACCGTTGGCCTCCTGTTGCCGCATTTTTTGAAGTAAGTTTCCCGTATCATCAATGCTCAGCTCATGTTCCACGTCAGGGTAACATTTCTATTTAAGGTGTTAGATCAACCAGTATTGCCGCACTTTAGTTAGTTTGGAACGACAACAGCAATTTAGTAGGCTAATGATAACAACGACATGCACGAGTTACATTCCACCCTCCTTCCACTACCCGTTTCTATGGTCTGTTATTAATGTGATTCGGCTTAGATACCGATAGTCATTTCGCTGGGCGTTACAACGCTGACTCACCGTGTGTTTCAGCGGCTTATCAGCTGTCCACCCTATGCTTCTGCTATTAGCCAGCTATGGGACCATGAACCGTCGATTTCCAGTGCTATTGTTTGTTAGGGTTATTAGGCGAAACAGATGGTGGTGTAGTCAGTCGTGGCGTTATCTTCATCCCTGGTGGAAAGCTCTGACTTGAAACTGACGGTTCACCCTACCCATCCGAGACACTTTCGTATGAAGAAACACCTGTTCCCAATCAATCCCTTGATTCGCTTAATACAGTGCGTTACACTGATGGGGATCTCTGGGGCGTAGAATTTGACTTTCCGGACTGCAAGCATCCTCATCTCCCCCATTTACAAGGCTATCCGTTATGCAATCCATCCTGTCTACCACGATATACAAGAACAAATTTGGTCGCATTAGGGAGAGGTCATCGGACCGTCTTTTCGTACTGAGGTGCACAGTCATATCACTGTGCTAGATGGAGATTGCAGTGTAAGTCGATTACTGTGCATATCTTGTGCGCCTAATAATTGGAAGATTTTCGTATTTTGTACGTCTTTCCAAACTGAATCATAGTAAGCTGATTCCTCTTGTGCTGTTATCTTTGTAGTGTGGGTTCCAGCTCACTCTCTGTTTTTGTGTTCGTGAGTCGGACCGTGTTGTTTTAGTCGCCCTTTTTCTATATGGGACAGAGTGCATATCCCGAAACCTGTAAGACGTTCCGCCTGGGATGCGCTGTAATCGCTCATGTTGGTACAATCCCTGTTATGTGCCTTTGTTCGTTTGTACGCGTGTTAATCGACTCCAAGCCTCCCTGTCTCTGATGGAATTTGGACAGTAAATCAAACGTTATCTGGCTAGCGCCACAGGCTACCTAGCTTCTTGCACATTCGGTACACAACATTTGCCTTCGCTCTGTTCCGATTGCCTTTTTTAACACAACCAGCTACGAGGAATTTATCTGGGCACAGATCTTTCCAAACGCTCGTTAAATAGCCCCACGTGCAAATGGTTTCCAGCTGATTTTATGCTGTTTTTTTGCAACGAAAGGAATGGACCCCCCTTTGATATCCTATTTCCACATGGTTAACTGATGGTTAGCATTCGCGTTTTCAGATCAATGACCACTTTGTGCCTTCTTTCCTTGCCAACCCCCTTCAGAAATGCAAACAAGACGCGCGGTCAGGTCGTCGGTCCTTGGGAGATTGTCATACTTTGATTGTGCAACGTTGGACCAAGTTTGAGCCGTTAATAGATGCCATCATCAGAAACACGCTCAGTACGTCAAACCCCTTTTCAATAACCTTCAGTCCACAGGTTGGAATATGTTAAGTTATTTTCACTCTCAAATACTTGTGTATCGATTTATATGAATGATACCTGGTGTATCATTTCGAAGTTACCGCCACTCTACTACACACCGATTGTGTCACTTCGATTAAGATCAAGAGGTTTACAACCGGATTGCGCAGAACACATCAAGAGCAGTATCCTCTTGTCTTTTCCTCTCCTTCAGTTTCATATTACCGCATTGTAGTCTGCAACTCGGATGGCTACTCAACCAGCTATCTTCCAAGGGTCCTCATTTCGAATTATTTTCGGTTGAATTTATCCAATGAATCTAGAAACCAGCATAATTCCATCACTCCCTTCATTCAAACACGCCAACATTCTTCAGGATCTTTTCTGTGTCTGTGGATTTCGATGCATTGAAGCGATACTTTTTTGCAAGTTCGATTATATGCTCCAACTGCCGAGCTATCGTTCACCGGAAAGTTTTGCTTCTGTGCAAAATTCAGGGTAGTGCAAACGTTGAGGTAATCATCATGTAACGTTTTAGACAGGAGCATATGATTTAGCAAGAGGTATAACTCCCGTTGACGTGCTTTATGTTCGAGTGCGAAACCCACCTAATCCTTCCATAGTGAGCAGGTCGCTTTGCTTGTTGGGACTCTGCCGCTTGCCTTCATTTTGTTGTTCTTGCACATCAGAGGTGGTTTTCTTGGGAATTACTTATCGTTCACTTAATCCACAAGTTGACATATAGGTTATGGGGTTCAGCGTAATCAGCTTCGTCTTTTTAGCTGCGTGAGCATAGACTAGGAACTGTTTCACCACCTCAGAAATGTCATCATCATCATACCGATCGACCACATGGCATTAGTGTTCTACACTGATGCTTCACTGCCGTACAACCATGACTTATTTGAAAGCCTTATTGTAAAGAAAAGAAGGGCGGACGGGGAACGGACTTGTTGCTAGCTTACTACATTTATTCCGAGGTGCCTGCACCTCCAAACACTCATTCGGGCAATCTGGATAGAACTGACAGCGTATGTTCGAGTGCGAAACCCACCTAATCCTTCCATAGTGAGCAGGTCGCTTTGCTTGTTGGGACTCTGCCGCTTGCCTTCATTTTGTTGTTCTTGCACATCAGAGGTGGTTTTCTTGGGAATTACTTATCGTTCACTTAATCCACAAGTTGACATATAGGTTATGGGGTTCAGCGTAATCAGCTTCGTCTTTTTAGCTGCGTGAGCATAGACTAGGAACTGTTTCACCACCTCAGAAATGTCATCATCATCATACCGATCGACCACATGGCATTAGTGTTCTACACTGATGCTTCACTGCCGTACAACCATGACTTATTTGAAAGCCTTATTGTAAAGAAAAGAAGGGCGGACGGGGAACGGACTTGTTGCTAGCTTACTACATTTATTCCGAGGTGCCTGCACCTCCAAACACTCATTCGGGCAATCTGGATAGAAACTGACAGCGAGAACGTCCCTGACATCGGTTGGTAGCCATATCTTGTGTCTCCAACCAGGCACAGTAAGGATCACGCGGTCCGCATCCTGGAAGGCGAGTAGCACCGACAGTACCCAAACGTTTCGTGATCTCCTTTATATCCCTCTGCCAAGTCAAGGGTTGGCCACCTCTCTGCTTACGTCACTCTGTGTTGGACATGGAAAACAGCACTCTCTTCGGCAAGTGATGGTTAAAACACATATCTCAACCAACGCATCTTTTGGTGCTGGGCACATTCTTCAGGGGGATCACCCGCTGCACAACCGAAAACTCGCTTTCTAATTGGCTTGTTACAGATACGCCGACAACAATTGTCGAAAATCTGAAGACGTCTCACTTCCGCTGCTCGAATAGACCAAGTCTCATAGCCACAAAACAAAACAGCCTGTATCGTAGTTTGATACACACGTCCCTTGAGATTCATAATTGTTCGCTAGCAGTTTATTTCGATTCCTTTTGCTGTGCTTTGAGGTGCTCGGTTGGAAGGTTGATTGCTGCTGTTGCTACTGGCAGCACAAATGTGGTCATCTATTCGGATTAAGAAAAAACAAAGACCAGTGAAGTGCCATTGGTTGGTCTACTTGGTAAAGAATGCTTCTGTTTCCCATAAGAGTATCACAAACCTCTTCGGATTCCAAATGTGGATCTCTGGGACTGTATAAGCTTTCGATTAAGCTTTCGATTGTTGATGAAATCACATGATCCATTGCTGCTTAAGTTAAACGAGTGAAGTAGGTACCAGCTGAATGATGCAAGCTACCAAAATCGTCTTTGTATCATGTGTTCTCCATGAGTAGTACTTCATCGTACGTTAACAAATTCTCATCACGAGGGGCGCATTTGGGTTTACCAGCACCTTACAGTTCCTTTTTTCATTCCCAGCACTGTTTCGTTTAAGTGGCATAGCGTAGCATGTGGATTACTAGCGGACTTTTTTCAAATCCTGGCTAGGGAGATGTCGGTTGGAGATGATGTTACTGATATCCAGGTCAGCGATTTTTCGGGAACAGTCAGATTGATTGGAATTAAGTTTATTGTTAAAGCTATCAATCGCGGCAGCTCAAGGATACAAATATAGGCGTGTGGCAGGTGCGGATTATCGAGTTCTCTCGATCACCGATGTTATTCTGTCACCTATGCTTTGGACAGTTGTGTTCCGCATAGAGTATTCGCTTGCTCGAGGGCAGTTGGAATAGTCTTTTTAAGTCTATCCTCTTAGGTCGATCGCTCTTATCAGGGGAGTAAGTTCTGGAAAAGTGGATTTAGCCCAATGCGATGGTCCGTTCTCATGACTTATCTGTGATGGGAAACTCGCGGCTTTGGGTTTTTGCGTCAACTTGTTTGCTACTGGTAAATCGGGTTCAGTCGCCATGGTTTCATTTACGGACAATGTGGTATGACAAGTGGGACACGAGTCAAGCCATCAATTGACCTTATGCACGAACAAACACGCTGTCGCTTGCTTGATCTAGGTCACTGTAGTCGGTTTTAAATTATTTGAGGAATTGGATTGCTGTCCAAAAGAGGTCAAAGCCTTGATGCAGTCGTACCGTGAATCAGGTCAGATCCCTCACTGAATGATTTCGTGGTTGAGCAAAACCTTCAATGAGTAGGTGAGGTGCTGAAATACTTTTACACTGAAATTTGGAAATATATACGCTCGGCAAACACGTGTTTTCAGTTATCTCTTGGTCGGTATGATATAACGGAACCAATTAAACGAAACAGGCTGGTGTGCTGCACAAGTGAAGTGTCATGCCACACGCTGGCGCAGGTCAGAAATCTGATCTTTGGCGGGAGATGAACGGCACTAGACCCGTGGAGGTGATTGTTCACGTGGAGTTTTCGCTGTTCCCGCACCTTTTCGGTCTACCGTGAAAAGTCCGTATGTGTTAGCTTCAGTTGAACTTTGTGCTCACTTACGCGTCGGTCTGTATGATGGGATCATCTCAGCAGTGCTTGCGCTGGATTTGCAACCTAGATCGTTTCGTAATTGCGCTTAATGCCGGTCGATATGCTTCCCTTATGTGTACTGATATCGTTTATCTACTGCTTTACTGGCATGTTGGTGCTAAACAAGAACCGGATCGCGCACTTCGATTGCGGTGTCGGAGATTTTAGGTTGCGTAAATCAGTTTCCACAACCACATCAGCGACTCTCTACGCCCACCTGCGTGGATCATCTCGATTTTAGCGCTTTCTGTGCGAAATTATTGGTTTAGGTCATAGCTGCCAAATTTTGGCGCAAAGTGTGCCTGGTGTCTTCAAAAATCCCATTGCGTGACGTAGGTAGTGCGATAGGCAGTCTGAACAGGAAAAGGAAAAATCGGATATCTTATGAGGATGTAAAGTGTGAATTGGCTACAGACAGCATCAAACTTTGACAATATGAGGTCATAGCAGCACGGCACTTATCGATTTTCGGGGTCGGGAATATACTCGCGCGCGGCCTTGAAAGTTCTACCCACGAACACGCAGCCACACAACTTAATGCCCATCCCGTTCAGAGGAGATCGCTACACGGCCATTATTCTGAATGAACTTCCGACTACAGCTGTTCCGTAGTGTGCCGTCACAATAAGGAATAGATGGTTTATCATTGACCATTCGTTTAATACCGCCTAGAAAACCTCAGCCTTCTGCGCCTACCTTCTGGGTTCTCACAATGAAGTTCAAAGCATTTTTTTCTTCAGTAATGTAACCACTATCAGGAAGGACAACGTAAGCCAGTATTCTACTCCATGTGTGTCATCTTAACATTCTAGGATTTTTAAAACTACTGTTCTGTTAATTCTGGGTTACGTTTCGCGTGTTCTGTGGACATGATATCGCATAACAGGTTTTCATGCTGCAGCTTGTTTGCATCATCTCAACAGTCTCTTGCATAGGTTCGACATATTCGTTTTGGAGGTGTTAATACATCGTGCGCTCCATTCGATCCAACGCATTTTAACAAAGGCTGAAATGGCCCTCGTAGTGGACAGGCGTTTATTTCCCTTCGGAAAATAGGCCTTCGTTCTTCAGTATCAACCTCGGGTTCTGTGGACTTGGGCTTGTCTTCAAGTGAATTTCATTCGTCTATATTCTTACTTTTTTTCTACCCACCCACCGTTTCCAAGTCCGGATGTCAGGGCACCAAGAGAGGTCGACAGACCTGTATCGAAAACCAATTAAAACACTGGGTTGCTGGAATGAGCCTGAATGCTAATATGAGCTAAGTTGGAACGCTATAGACCTTGCGCCAACTACGAAACTGTGAACAGTGATTTGTACCGACCAAGGTTCCAAAAAGACGCCACTATCTCTCAAATAATATGTGTATCAGACTATCTTGTGAGCTGTTTTGTTCTAGGGCTGCGAGGGATGGCCAATTCGACCGGAGGAACTGGGACATTTTCAGGTTTTCGACCACCGTTGCCTCACAGCTAAAGCTGGAATCGGCGAATTCACAATGAGGCCATCAGGAAACGGTTCTTTCGTGAAGCGGAAGGTACATAGCTCAACGACTGCATCCAGCGCGACAAATTAAAGTGGCTGGGCCTTGTGTTACGCATGCCAAGTTACCGTCTACCGAGAGCAGTATTATTTTCCCTGCCTAAATTGGATTGGCACAAACCCAGAGGTGAACAGCATATTATCGTCTGGTTGCTGTCGGTGCTGTTCATCTTCCACGATTAAGCCCACGTGACCTTCCTTATTCTTGGCTAAAGACACGATATGGTGGCAACGATATCCGTGGCGTTCATTCTGTTGGATTCCATCCATATTGTCTGGTTAGGTTCTGTAGGCGTAATCCCTTCAGTGGTTTGTGCTAGGCTGGCTCTAGCTCCCCTCCCTGTTCTTTTTTGTCGTTTTCACTATGAGGCTTTATTCAAACAAATTTACAAAGAGGTATTGCAGCGAAGTACCATCGCTTTTCTACAGTTGATGTCAGTAATGATGGTTTTGATGAGCGAGCATTCATAGGACACTGAACTAACCACTGTCAAACTGGACGCACTCTTAACGGACTTCGTTCGTCAGCATATGTAAATGGACTGACAGTTCACTGCACTTCGGTTATAGATCATCAGTGGATCTGCAAATGAAACAATCTCCAAAGAGGACTTGCCGCCTGAATATTGGTTGATTATGACTAGATACCCTCTTTCAGTGCCGATTCGGCTTTCGCAAAATTATACGGATCATATATACTGAGCAAACCGAGTCAAACAAGTCAATCTCAGTGATGAAGTTGCTCGATGAAACGGATTACTTTTCAGTACCGTTGGTCCCTATTAAAACACAATGTGTTCAGTCTCCGTCAGAGAAGTCGAGGCCATTGTTTGGACCCTCTGTCTGTGTTGGTCTTACTCCAGCGTTGTCTAATATACCGAGAATCCCTTCATGTGTACGAAAGCTCTGATCCAGGAAGCACGAAGTAAGGAGACAGATCCTACCTGCAACTAAATAACTCTCCTTAATATTTTTCGGCATTCGTGGTCCACATGATTTTACTTCATATCAAATGAAGTGTAGTTTCCCTCTCCACAAAGAAGCGCTCTCTGGAAGTGCCATAATGTCCCTCCTTTTCGGAGTTATTCTCCTAGTGCGAACCATCTTGTACATTTCTTGCACGCGGCTAACACTTTTTGTCCAGACGTTGAGTCTTTTGTAGGCACTTTATCTTATGTATATTACTCTATCGAATGACGGTTGGCTTCTTTGTACTTACAGACGATTGACAGTTTGGCTGCCTAACACGCATTTTTGTGAGGAACACAACAAAAGCAGTTCATCCTTTACTCCACTTTCGTCTCAGCAAGTTATAGTAGCTAAACTACTGTCCTCACGAGCTCTTTCATCTGGCGGAATAATGTAGGAGCCATGCTAGTGGTGTTGCTCTCTTCGCGATACCATCTACTGGCCAATCCGCTTTGATGACCTAGTGATTTTTCGCTGTGGTATTTCTTCTTGAGATCGATCATTTCGTAGACTACCAATGTTTCACCCTTTGCTTCTGGGAGGAGAGGTCGTTTCTTCAAGGACCATCACAATGGAGCAAATCTGTACTACAAGGATTGTTTCTCGGATAAAGGCGTACGTTAAAAAAGGCAATTTTCAGAGCCAACATTTCGTTGGATTTCAGACTATGCATGAAGCCAGTCTGGAATTTATTTTTGTTCGATAATGCCTCAGCCTACAGATGGGAACCGACACACATGAGATATTGGTCCCCTGACATCAATCGAATTCAGTAGTCTGCAAGCCTCCCCAGCGACTTACGTGGACCTTGTAACCATGCTGCTGATTCTCCGAGTCAGTGCACTATCTGTCTCACACAATGGTCTCACGGATCAATAATGTTGGAAAAGTCAATGCACTTGATCACGTGGTGTGTGTGTGGCCCAGGCTTTTCTTGTATGAACTACCGGCTGCGGAGAATAAGATCATGGTATCACATGTTCTTTGGTTCTCATCATCTTGCACGTAATCGATTTGCACGCTTGTCACGCCGCATTTGACCGTGGTTCTACATCGTGACTGTACGAGTCTTCTCCAACGTGGATGACCTGCTCAATCGTCTGGTGGCGTGTACGACCAACATACTGCTCATCCTTTTCCATTCTGACAGTATTTTTAGTGTTATTTTTTATGAGACATGTGATTGCTCGGCTGTACGTAGCCGTACGATTAGCCGTAATACCAATTAGGATGTCAGAGCGTTAAGAAAGGATTCATTATCCTGAACGCTAGTCATTGCCTAATCCAGGATAGCTACTCAGCTTAATAATTTAAGCAAACAGCGTCTATTTACAAATTTATGGGATACAACGATTAATTTTCCTTTAATGGACTTTACTTGTTTTTACCAACTATTACACCAACTCCCACTCCCCAAGGATTGTTGGCAATTCAGCCTCCCACAAGCAAAAAGACACCTGTGCTTCCATCTCTCCCCTTCACAGACAAATACTTATCCCGCCACATTTTAGGCCTTTGCTTTTTATTTGATCCTGCTTAGTATCTTTGTTGTCTAACTGTCAATTATGATAGGAAGCTAGCATTCATCCGTTTCCTAGCAAAAGCCATCTAGTTTAGTTTAATCGCTTTGCATAATAAATTCATCATTCCCAACCGCACATCATTCGGCACACGTTCGACTTATCTGAAAGTAGTGGTGCATTGTCAACTCTCCTTGCTGCAGATAATCCTACTGAAGTTGAACACTTGGAATCAGTTCGTAAGGCTGTGCGGTGCATTCTCAAAGGAGCGGAATCTGTGATGACCGCTCGGGAGCATGCGGAAAAGCTGAATGAGTTTGCCAACGGGCTCCTCGTTCCTGGTGGTGAAGACACGGAAGAGCACAAATTACGTGCTGTGATGCGTTCCCCATCGACCACTTTGATTAACTATGGACCTTTACGTATTGTACTCAATCCAGTTGGAGCACAACGTACGTACTTTTTTCGTTTTTTCTACTCATGATGGGCCTTCTGTGTTCAGTTGTTTTCACAACAGATGTTTGTTCGATTGACGATTGCACCATACTGGGACCACAAGTATCCACCACTAGTATTGGTCATAATGGTGATCTTCGTCTCATTCCGCCCGCGTAAGATTCACGGTGACAACCAGTGACCATGGAACGCGTCTTCCCGAGTTTGTTATGCAGCCATGAGTTGTTTTTGGATTTATGTTTCCTTTCGCTACTTCAGATATAGCGTTTAGCTTGCTCATTTTGTCATTCTACGTCAGCCTACGATTAGCCATTTGCCAGTTTCTGCAGGCTGTTCGTCGGGTGTAAGAGAACGAAACCTGGCGAATTACTTCTTCGTTTTTTCATCAAACACTTTTGCTTCCGTTGGATTTGGAGATCTTATCAGAATACAACTTCAAACGGTCCTCTTGTCTGAACAGTAAACTTCAACCATATAAAGTAAAGCTCCTCATGAAGAGACGAAGTTGCTTGCCACTCGAGGCCCAAGCTACACACTGTCTACCTTAGTTTTGGAGGTTTGCTTCTTTGCTTATTCGCTTTGCTGTGATNGGTTGTGTCGATACGGGGAGGCATCAACGTTCTTGACTCTGTCAGTTAATACGTGAACGATTGACACTAATGATAACCGAATGGAGATCCGCCCACTGTGAATCCAAGCTATTCGAATGAGAGCCATTCCTATATTGACGCCACAATGTGAAACAGCTGAAACACCATAAACGATAGATTTAGCTTAGTTCCAGGTGAGCCTCTCGCAAAACCAAATTTGTTCGCAAATGAGTGTATCTCGCCAGCGGTTGGTCATTTAGTACCAAATTCATAGTGTACTAATTAAGAAGGGTGCAATTCCGTCCCTTTTGAAAGGCGCAGATTGCTTGGAGACGATGGCTTTATTGACAGCAATTGAGGAATCCGAAGCGCAGAAACTTGCAGATGATTCCTCTGTGCCTATTGTAGAAACACTACCTTTTCTGGCACATTTCTATGCGAAGTGCTACGTTGACCTCACAGGTTTAAATCCCTTCATATCCGTTCAACCGCATTGTACGATGGTTGTACGACATAGTAAGGTGATGCGAAAACTGTCATTCATGTACGTGGATCTCACGTCTGTGCAACACGGAAAAAACAGTTCGATTTTTCACTGACACTAAGCACGAAGCTGTACTGAAGGACAGGATTGGTTCTAGAGCACCTCCAATGCTTATTAAAGCTACCGAACTTTTCGAAACAATGCGGCTATATGTCATAGTCTTGTCATTGGACGCAGTGCAAATATGATACAGTCTGGATATCAGCCAGGTAATTCTTTAGAAACCAATATCCTCTGCTTGGACCGTTGGAAAATCAATGAATTCTTTTTAACATCATTGCCTGTATTAGGAAGTCTATTTGGTTTCTTCTTGGTATTTAGACTCATTCACAAGTTCTTTGGCGAAGGAAAACCTCATATTTCAGGCTTTACTTTGGTCCTGGTTGTACAATAGTTCCCTTGCTATAGATTCTCTCATAAACTGCCGAAACTCCCCAGTTGCACGTAGATAAATCAGAAAGTTTTACATCTCTCATTTCACATGGCCAGTATAGTTTGGTTCAATCTTTTGCTCTCCGAAACTAACTTTTGTGAACGGAGTCCCTAGATGCGCTCATTTATATCTTCAGTTGAAAGGTTGATCGCTTTTAACAGCTGTCTCCTGAGTGTGGGGGTCATGACTCAGCACTGTCCTTGTATAACGGTGTATACCACTGATGTGACGTATGAGTAGCAGTTTGAAGCTCTGTAGCCGTATCTGAAAGTCGTTGAATCGTTTTACAAGGTTCGTACACTAATGTTAAATGTCCGGAAAAGCTCAAGGGGACGCTTAAGAATATTGATTTTCTCGGTGGTTAAACACCAGCACTAGTTAGATCATGACTGGTATACTCGATGGCCTTATCATTCTGCTTCATAACGACAACGATACCCATATCACTAGCGTCACTAGAAAGCGGTTCGCGACCTCTAGCAGCTTGACGCGAGTTGCTGATCTACTATTTGCGTTTTGACGCGTTCAGCGTCCTCATTTGCTTCACTTGTCCACTCACACTTTCCGGTTTGACGGTGGGGCAGCAATCAAATTGAAATCCTTGACAAACCGGTTGTAGTATCCTGCTCGTTCGATATACTCCCGTGAGAGCTGTTCCTAATTTAGGACTATATAGTGCTGGATCTTTTCTGGCAATGGCTTGACCTCTCCGTGACCCACTTTGTGATCAGTCAGAGTCTCCGAACTTCGAGCGAGTTGTCTTGGCTTCATTGCTCCAAAGACCATGTTCACAACAATGTTTCAGCACTTTTTAAATGCGCTGCGTGTTCTGGTTCCGAATCGCTGTACATGATATCATCGTCCCTGTACAGGGTAACCTTCTCCAGCTCTTTCACTAAGCGAAGCATCAGGTGACGGAATGTCAATAATACCTTCCACGAGACATTCTTCCAAAGTGATATTGGGTTCCCCCAACTGCAGAGGGAGTTTTCCTCCCATCCTCTCTGAATTAATGTCAGTTGTCGGTATCAAGAACACAAGGGCTGTTAGAGTTGAATAATCTCCACGATGACCACCGTCGAAACGAGGGTCATTTCGTTCGGAAATCAGAAATCCACACAAAATCGTTATTTCCTGTTCGCTTTCTTGACCTCCATCAGCCTTAGGGCCAAAACAGTTCCCGCATTTGTGAGGAAATTGGCTTCCAAAATCGTCTGCTTTATGCCTGTGCTAGTAAGAAACGCGTGCTCGCCTATTTGCATTGAATTCAATAACAACTCGTCGATTTTCAATCGGTATCGACCTGCTGCCCTCCACTGCTGGTGCGCACGGTTTTCGAAGAGCTTCCCCCTTTGTAACTAAGTTACGCCCTTGCCTCTGTATCGATTAGGCAGGACTCGTCCTTCCCATCTGTCTCAATTACCGGCTGTATCCTAGCCTCTGTTATTGCACTACTTGCAATCCATCCAGGAAAAGACAAGTATCAGAGACATTATTACTGATGGATAGCCGGTTGCGGGAGTATTCGTTCTTTCAGTGGCCAGTAATGTCACACTTGTCGCATCTGCTCCTTCGAATACTCCTTCGCGCTTCTGCTTCCATGGCGGCGATTTCTCCGGTTAGCTGGTCCAATACCGTCCGCAGGTCCGCCGATGGCTGTACATCCTGCTTCTTTTGCAACTCCAGTGCGGGCATTGTCACCTCCGCCACCTCACATGCGGGATTCACCATTTACTTTACGCTTGTCGCTTCCACCAACGGTAACTGAGCGCTAAATATTGCCAACATGCGCTCGACGAACTGCTCCGTCAAAAACTCCTGATGCGACACTCCTCCCAGTCCGGGCAAGGCTTGGTCCAACCACCTCTGGTGGACACCCGCTTTCACCCTGATTGCCTTGAACCGTTCCATACCCTCCTGGAGATCCGCTGGTGAATCAAACCCCGCTGGAAGCGTTTCCTTCGCCCAACTCATCTTCTCGGGGCCCCCTTCAACCGTATCTACGATTGCCTTCGTTCGGCCTCTGGTCTTCAGCACCGCCAACTTACTTAAGTCCGTCTTCAGGCCGGCCATCTTGGCCCCATCCTCAAAGTCCTCCAAGAACGTCCCATCCTCGGAAGTTTGTGGATACAGGATCTTCATCTGGTTCCTTTAGACGGCACCAAGTAAAAGGATATGTGCCTTCAAGTGCAGATTCGTTTACTAAGAGACATGAACAAAGCGGTTACAAACTATCGGACACAGAAGTAAGAGCCTTGTTCGCACAGAGGTTTTGAGAAAATCAGCATCATCAAGGGTTCTCCTGAGCCCTTCTTGACGTTGTTCGAACATTCAACACTAATTAACCCTGCAAAGTGGTCCAATAATAATAAATCGACCTTCCATCCCATACGTAGTCATCGGTTTGAACTGCTTTGGGCAAATACTACTCTCACATTTCATCTGTGATATTCACCGTTATGCCGGTTCTGCAGCCACATGGACTGAATTGGGCGTCTCACATGTTCGACGATTTCGTGGAGGCTGAACTGAAACACGCAACTGCGAAGCGTCATTCCTGCAAACTACGATCCTGTCCTGCAAAGTGACATTACTAGTTGTGCGAACAAGGATGCGAAGGCAGTAAACCAATCAACGTTTCCACATTCCTGAAAGATAATTTGGAATATCCTATCTTGATTGTCCGTCAGATATAGCTCCGTAAAACAGTATTTGATGTCCAACTTTCATGTTCCTATTGATTGATAGTCCTTTAGACATGAATCCACCTGTCGGTGACCGCGGGCGCAGTCCACCTTAATGCATTCGTTTTGCTGGTAAAAACTGAGTTTGAAGCTTAGGGTGGAATTGCTCTGGCCAAATGGTGGGACGTTTCGCAGTTTGTGGTTGGTTGAACACTCAACGGGATTATAACATCACTTTTTCGGGACGCAGGCAATTCATCCCCTATTGAGGCTTTCAGTGTTTGTACCTTCTACTTTGGCTATCGATGACCTTGATTGCATAGCATCGCCGTATGCCATCCGGTTCAAACTGAACGAAATCCAAGTCGAAATCGATGCCCTCGGTCAAACTGTGACGATTTTTTGCACAGCTTTCATATGACCCCTGGGAGATGCGCGTTTTACATACCTATATTTTTTAAGTATTTGTGTTTCTGGGCTCTCAATTGGGTTTTTGTTGGCAGATGCAATAATGAATAAGGTTTAAAGCGGTGCCCTTGAAAACGAATCCTAGAGGATGCAACGAAGACTCATGTGTTGCACACAAAAAATAACCCAGTTAAATTTCCGAGGCGATCACACTTTATCAGTCTCCAAATTTTCAGGCGGTCGTCAGACATTGCCCATTTGGGAATATCAAAGCAATACCTGTGTTTATCTGAGCTAGAACACCACGGGTTTCAGCAGACCTTCCAGGGTCAGGATAACAGCACACTGTAACGACAACGTAGCTGAACTCCCTTGTTGCTCATCGATACGGCACGAAACGAGAATGATAGGATGAATGTTGCAAAACCAGCATTCGACACAATTGGTATCCATCATCGGATTTCTATTTTGTTACAAATAGAGATGAACATGTTTGTTATTCGGCTCCCTCATTAGCGTATGATCCACGTCATTATCAGTGACGAAACGTTTGCAAACCGATTGCCAAGTTAATGATGTGGAGAAAGACGCCAATACCAGAAGAGCCAGAAGAAGAAGAGGAAGGTGTAAATTGCTCACTATCTCAGTGTTGACGGTTCACTTCTGCTATCCGCTCTTATTGCTATCTAAAGAAAGACCAGCAGCTTGTTCCGGGAGCTTGGAGTGGTGAATCGCACAAGGCTTCTGCAGGTTGGGCAGTCATTCGCTACTCCAAGGAGGTTCGCTCCAGTTCACTTACCTCAACGCCATCAATCCCACTTTGCTCAAATCCAGTGCTTTTCAGCTTATTTTCCACCGTAAATCCCTTTCAGTTTATCGGCTGAGGTTACTATATGTTGAAGTTTTACCGACCGGAACAGAATATTCTAAATACAGTGCATGTGCGTGCATAGTAACTAGAAAAGTGGTTCGATTTTTTTTGCCCTATTAGTTTAAAGTAGACCCTAACAGAAACATCAAATCTTTTAACTTTGAAAGAGATCTCACTCCATGACGAAACTGTTGAACTTTCAGTCAGTCCCATGAATCACGGGGGGTGGGGGTGCTTAAATCGGCCAAACCCATGTCATTTTCAGCCTTCAGATGACTTTGTTTTTTTAACTTCATCGACAACCAAGCTAAAAATACTAACTGGAAAAGGATCATCGTTACTGATAAGGGTGGTATGACCACTTCTGTTGCTTCACGATAGCGAGCGCCTATTTGGTGCACTCGATTTTGTCATTCAAAACCCATATTTCCAAAGAAGTCAGATTGATGAATGTGCGTATATCCAATGAAATTTGATGGAAGTGATGTGCAAGATAGGAACAGTCGTGTATACAGTTTTTATCTGACTATGATGATTATGAACACACCAGTCTACAACCCCGTTGGCTGTTGACGACACGTACTTGGTCTGGAACCCTCTCCAAACTACTAAGAAAGAATACCTTTTACCGTCGTGAACGGAAAAGATAAACCGGGATTTCTTGTACCAAACTAATGCTTAACAATGAAGTAAGAACGACTGTGTTACTTGCTTGATTTATTTCCCACAATCTCGTCTGCCCAAATACGTACAATGGGACAAAATGAAACAACTTACATGGTTAGTGAAAATGTTTGTTTGGAACGAAAATGTAACGCTACCGATCGATAAAACCAAGGCATTCTCAAGGTGGAACTCAAACCAACTCGATTGGTCCATATGGCTTCAATCTACTTCAGTCTTCGTGACCTGGAATGTAGAGCAAGACACACGATTGAACTTGGCTCTTCATTCCGTGTAATAGCACGAAACAACCGCCCTGAAGGTTGGTGTTTCTAGAAGACCTATGTGTTAGTCGTTTCAGAACCGCACTCTGTGCCCAGAAAACTGGAGACTAGCTTGATTGGTCACGTTGCATTGTACTTCCTAGTAAACAGTAGCATCAACCCTTTACTTGGTTTCGCTTTACGCGTATTGCGGCACATGAAATCAATTCAGGTCCCAACACTGCTGTTCTTACCGTTCTGTTCAAATTGTTCCGGAGATTAAAATACCTTCCAAGTTAAGGTTGACCTTGATCCGTTAGTAAGACTAACAGTTGAACTAATTAGAGACTAAGAAGTGAGCGAATTGGCGCAATGTGACAAGATCAAAGTCAGCTGCACGACAGGCTGAACTATCATCCTTTCAGACTGCACACCTTAACTTAATCTTAGGCCAGGTCTGAATGTGCAACATTATGCGATAGTTCTAAATTGTCCGTTACGTGTTTTTATATCCCCCGTTCGTTCTTCAGCCCTGAGAGTGGAGGCACCGTATGGAGGGCGGATTGTTGCCATTTTTCGAAACGTTTAGACTGGTTTTCTTAACTCTGTAAGCCTGGTTTGGACCCATGTATATGCATAGTAAGCCTAGGAGGAGTACAGTGGAAACATACACAACTTTGGCACACTCAGACAAAGTTCGACCGGTTGAACTGCGTCTTGTCCCGCCAACCTGCGCCCTCGCCGCACATCCGTCATCGGCGCTATATGAGAGTAGGTAGTTAGCGGGCAGTGTAAAAAACAATGAAAATGAAAATATTGAAACGATGTCAAAACCGAACACCGGATATGCTGGATCAACTGACCCAACAGCTGTACCCAAACTCTTGTTTCGCTTTTTTCCCGAACCCTTGAAATCCTCTTGTAAGTAAGAACCACCGAGGACTAGCAGCGTGGCTTGTCGAATTGATGGGGGTTCATGCCGTTTTCCAGCGTGCACTTCTCTCGCTGTCCCGATTTCTTACATCCTTACGAATTACCACTGCAATTTCCTCATCGTTCGTGATGTTTAACATGTTACTTGCTTGTCCTCTTCAGCTCCTTTCTATTCGCACTTCAATGCCGTGATTTTTAAGGGATGCTGTACAGAACTATTCTTGACATTCGAATTTCGTCAGTGTGTAATTCTCATTCAGTTCGCAGGGGACACAAAACCTAAGACACCCTCATACCTGGCATACGTAGACAGAACAATCAAACAGTCATCGAATGAACTCGAACTGTGCCGATGCGTTCTCAATCTCTGCGTCATCTTGACTATATACGCCCTCTTGTTGAACTGCTGTCATAACTGAATCGCGTTCATTCCAATTACCCTATTGTTATTGACGATGGACAGACTTTACAGATTTTATTTATCAGACTTCCTGTCCGCTGTATCACACAATGTGACTGGTCCCAGGACCGAAAATATTAGGAAGCTCTTGCTGCTCTCATATGGGATCCTTTTTATAACCCTTTTTCTCATTTAGTAAGGTAGCCTTTCTTATCTCTGGATTGTTTAGGTTAACTTTTGCATTGAGGGAACTCCAGCTGGCAACACGTTTCGGCTTGCTTTCCGTGACAAGGATGAGTCGTCGTAATCTTTTTTCGAGTAACCTCTGTGTTGAGATTGTTTCGCTTTTTTCCCGAACCCTTGAAATCCTCTTGTAAGTAAGAACCACCGAGGACTAGCAGCGTGGCTTGTCGAATTGATGGGGGTTCATGCCGTTTTCCAGCGTGCACTTCTCTCGCTGTCCCGATTTCTTACATCCTTACGAATTACCACTGCAATTTCCTCATCGTTCGTGATGTTTAACATGTTACTTGCTTGTCCTCTTCAGCTCCTTTCTATTCGCACTTCAATGCCGTGATTTTTAAGGGATGCTGTACAGAACTATTCTTGACATTCGAATTTCGTCAGTGTGTAATTCTCATTCAGTTCGCAGGGGACACAAAACCTAAGACACCCTCATACCTGGCATACGTAGACAGAACAATCAAACAGTCATCGAATGAACTCGAACTGTGCCGATGCGTTCTCAATCTCTGCGTCATCTTGACTATATACGCCCTCTTGTTGAACTGCTGTCATAACTGAATCGCGTTCATTCCAATTACCCTATTGTTATTGACGATGGACAGACTTTACAGATTTTATTTATCAGACTTCCTGTCCGCTGTATCACACAATGTGACTGGTCCCAGGACCGAAAATATTAGGAAGCTCTTGCTGCTCTCATATGGGATCCTTTTTATAACCCTTTTTCTCATTTAGTAAGGTAGCCTTTCTTATCTCTGGATTGTTTAGGTTAACTTTTGCATTGAGGGAACTCCAGCTGGCAACACGTTTCGGCTTGCTTTCCGTGACAAGGATGAGTCGTCGTAATCTTTTTTCGAGTAACCTCTGTGTTGAGATCTTCCTCGAAGGGTTCTTTCCGCACAACCACGTGAAGGGTGGAAACGAGCCAGAGGCGGTCAAACCATAACTTGATAGTGAAGTATAAAAGCCAGTATTAGCAAACTCAGCTGCGCTGGTCATTGCCGCCTTCCTGGATTGGAACCCCGAGACGGGCCACGTCAATGGTTAAACACATTGTCAGATATAGCCCAGTCGCGCCCTCGATGGCGCTCGTGCATACAAGCCATCGCCTTCAATGCATAGCTCCCTTCCCAATCCCCCTACTTTGTAGTCCACTGACAATGCCGTATTTACGCACCAATTTAACATCTCCCTCGTCCAATACGCAGTTATCCATCCCACCTCCCCGAATCATCAGTGAACGAAACTGGCACATGCAACCACTGTACGACAAGTACACGGTTCTTACAGCTGACAGTGATGATGATGGTCCTCATTCCACCTAGATTGTTTTTCTTGTCTGTGCCCTGGACTCGAAATTATGTTACTGACCAAGTCCTATAGGTAAAGTGCTGGCTTTCCTTCGTACGCGTTCGTGTTGTGAAAGCACATCACCAGTTCTAGTGCTCATCTGCAATCCGGTGGCCAAGTTAGTTACTGACTGGTTTACTCCATCACTAAGATGGTACTGACACTGAGGTCAGGTGGATCCACCAGGTCGTAATTTACTTGTGATGAAGTTTCTTAAAAATACGTTTGGGTGATTGATAATTTTGGTTGATTTATTTTGCTCGTTTTTTACACTTTATGTGTGACCATCTGTGCTTCTCCATTTGAGATGACGCACATAGCAGTTGTCCGGTACTACCTGGTTTATTTTTCCATTCAGGTAACCAGCTTCCGATGCTTTTTTGGTTAAATTGCAACTAAACTATGCAGTAGGTAGGGGACACGACAGCATTCGTTAGATCACCATCTATGTTGGACAGCTGCCCATGTCCACCTACACGATTTGACATTCATTAGCACATGTTTCTCTGCAAAGCCGTTCACCTGTCTTGCAACCGGTTTAGCCAGTCTCGTTATCTCTGTTCACCCTCCCCGTGTTAGTCTCCTCTCCAGCGGTAGACGTCATTGGCTTGGGTCTAAACAGCTGTTTCTGCGTGTTACAGAAGATGCCCGAATCAGGACGTTATCAGCTGTTCAGAGGCACGAAAATGGTAAGTGAACATTTTTTATCGTACGACTCAGCCAAGCTGGAAAGTTGTTTATTCCAGTTGTTATCCATGTGGTCAACCGGATTTTTTGAACTCTATGTGTGCAACCAACTATCTATTTCAACTGATTTATTTACTACCATCAGTTGTCTTGTCAACCGTGTTTGACAAAGTCGATCACCGAAAACGGATTCGGCGCCTTGTGAGTGTCAAAGTACAGTGCATCCGGTTGAACACCACTGCCAGCGGTGCCAGCTCACTTCGCTTTAACTACCTGGAAATTTGTGCAACGGCTTTACCGTGAAACTGATTCCTGTTTGTTCAAAGATACATCGAATTTGTGCGATTGCATGTTCGCGCACAAAGTTTGCCATATTTCGGATCTTTCCTGTTGCCTACCAGAGACGTTTGAGGATCGCGACTGTTGATTGGTTTATTAAAGGATTCTGGGTCACACTGTTGATCGACCAGCGAAAGCTTTTGTGTGGAAGTTTTGGGGGCAGCAATGGGACTGTACTATATGACAAGTAACCTGACAAGTAACCTAACCTGTCTTTCGCACATAACACAATAGGCCTGTCGGATCATCTGGTTTCCTCAACTTTTTGGGAACTGTAATTACGGCATCTGAGGTGCGCCCGGTTTGAAACCTGAGTTTGACAGAATCCATTTATTGCACTTCATGCGTTCTGAGAGGATCGCCCTGTGTAGAAGCTGCCATGTAACCAGTAAAATGAACCTTTTCATTTTTAGAATAAATATATCTCGCAGGAACAATCTACGTTGTAATTCAGACTCGCCGGCGTGCAGTCTATACAATTTAGAAGAGAACGTGACTTGTGAACAATGCTCACTCGGTCTATTCATCTGATTTGCGATTTTTCGTCACTCATTTGAGTTAAATATAACACGCGCATCGACACTGTCTGGCCATGAAATGAACGACGAAAGTCATCCATAAGTCTCTGACCACAGAATACGATGTACATCTAGGGAGGAAAATGGAACTTAGAGGGAGACCAATGAAAATTCGAAAATAAGGCATTTATCCACCGTTTCAACCCAAAGCCACAGACGCATTTTGAGCTGAATTCTAGTGTTCCTTGCGCACAACAACTGCTACGAATGGTGCACCACTGGAATTGCGGACTTTTGAGACGGGAACCCTGGATTGACTGTGGTGGTAATCAAAATGGGATGAATTGGTTTGTGAATTACATCACTTGGAACCTTCGTTGGGACGATGTGATGTTGGGTGATGGACAGCGCCATCATTTGGTTGTGCTCAGTGGTGGTGGCTTTGTTGATCACGGATTTTGCTAGTAAGGAAATTTCGGAATGGCAGCTGATGGCCAACACATCGTTGACTGACCTTGTTCATCATTTCTGTTTGGTAATACCCACGGTCCAACTAGCCGGAAATTTGTTATTTTTCCTAACGCCAAGACCATGGACAAGTCCCAATTTTTATGCGATTGTCTGGGATCTACTGACAATATGAGTTTTTTTGCCGGTTGGTCGTTTCTTCCATGGTTTGTCCGAACTTGAGGCGTTCTCTAACCAGATGTTTTCAGTCGCCCTCTTGAGTGGTTTCAATAGCATTTCTTGTCCTTCAGGTATGCTGTCCATTTCAGCTGCGACCGAGAACTAAGCCTAATATGCATCCAGTGGTGTGGTTGCCAATACAGTCCTGAACACACCTTTAGGTGTTAGGGTGCACAACAAAAACTGGGTGATTCTAACAGCAGTGTGCCCAGTATCCGCTTAGCTCCTGTTTTTGAGGTTAATGAATAGATGGTTCACAAATCACTCAGAAAACTCAAGTTTCAAATTTCTCCAGCCAGATTAAGAATTTTCGGTGTGATTTATAAGCAGCATAATTTTCGGGAACTTGATGAGATTTCTCCGATTGAATGCACTTCCTCATTAGCATTCATTTTACGTTTTCATGACATTCCCTTCGGGAACCTGTATCTGAGGCTGAGAGTTAGAAAATCCTATCAGGACCCCCTCCCGTGTTAGTCATATAAGTTTCAGTAGTACTTTTCACATAATATGTGAGTTACCCAAATAGAAACCACATTGTATAGCCTTCCATCTAACACAACGGAGAGGTCGGAAACATTGAATTCGACTTTCCGACTTGGCATAACGTTCTCGATCAGTTGAACGCAAGGTCGAGGGGAAGCCCAGCATGTTTCATTCCTCTCCAGGATGCATTTGAGCCGTTTGGAAGATTATGGGCCGTGTTTACTTTCTGGCCGCCTACCAGGGCAGTGGCGCTACAGCTCATGATGAGTGAACCCCTATCCGACTGCGAAAACTTTCCTACCTGTACGCTTCCGCATCATGTGCGATCATTATCGTCATCACCATCATTATTAGTATCAGCTGTAAGAAACGCATACTTGCTGTACAGTGGCTGTAGCCGCCACAATTTTGTCCACCGACGATTTGGGGAGGTAGCTGCACATTGGAGGCAGGAGCCAACAAATTGGAGCGTAAATACAGTTCTCTCAGTGGACTTATAAGTGGTGGAATCTGGAAGGGAGTTGTGCATTAGGCACAATAGCTTGGGTCCATTAGCGCCATCGAGAGCGCAACTGGGCCATGTCTGACACCGTTTCTAACCATTGATGTGGCCCGTCTCGGGGTGTCCCCATTCAGGAAGACGGAAACGACCAGCGCAGCCGGGTTTGCTGGCTTTCACACCTCGTTGCCAAGTCATTGTTTGACCTCCACTGACTCGTTCCCACCCTTCCTGTGGTTCTCCAATTGGAACCCTTCGAGGAAGTCGGTCGACTGGCATACGGATCACTTGGCCAACCCATCTCAAGCTGTGCAGTGTGATCAGTTCATCTATCTTGGGCGATTTATTTCTTCCGAACACCACTCGACGAATTTCAGCATTGCTGATCCGGTATTCCCACCAGATGCTCCGAAGACATCGATGGTCAAATAATGAAAGTCTTTTGATGTTTCTGATCCGTATAGTGATATGAGCGCACCGCAGCATTTTAAACTCGATCCTTGTGCGAGCTCAAGTATAGAACAAACGAAACACTACCGAAAATTCTGTAACTAAACGGGAATGCGCCAAACTGATGAGACGAGTGATGTGCCTGAATAGGTGAGAGATTAAACGAAAACTTATTCGCACCGTCCGCTTGATATGTGGATATTGTACAAGCCCGCATATGAACTATCGATCACCGGAAATTAGTTTAGACAAACTGGTGATCAGGTCAAGGTAGTAGTAGATTTCACAACCACGTGACTGCTTTCTTTGTCGTCGACTGATGAGGTTATTTTAAGGTGCCTCAGCAGGATGACGCGCAAAAGGCCATGCATGCACATCAGAGTCACGTGAAAGTGGGAGGGGAGATCTGCTGACAACGCGGGTTACGCGCATCTTCCATCAAATGTGCGTTCTGGCGCGTGAATCTCGTTTGTGCTCCTGTTCGTGATGATTCCTGAGTGAGCCCAGAATAAAACACGAACAGAAATGTCAGTTGATTAGTTCGGGACTAACAGGCGCTCTTAGTATGAACTGAATTGATGGGGCGTATATCTAACAGCGTCCGAGTTACCGTGTGCAAGCATGATACAGCACACAGTCTATAAATGAAAAGAAGCCGGTATTTATGGATCTCGTAAGAACTCTGAACTGATTCGTTTTTGGTATAATACTATATATACTGTTTTAAGCTGCTTATTTGATCACCGGGACAACTGGCAAATTTGCAAACTTCACACAATCGTATTTTTGATTGTTCACGCGCTGTAACGTTTGCATGAGTTTGGCTATGAGCGCAAGTGAAAGAAGAAAGGATTCCATTGGGTGACTCCTCTAAGAATGGTGGAAGTGTAGGTAAACGCATGCAGAATAAAATATGTAAACAATGAGAAAACACAAAGATTCGGTAATCGCCTACGCTGAACAGATAAGCATTAACTCCATTGTCAAACAATGGATGATTTGAGGACTTTATTCATCAGTTTCTTCGCATTGCACACCTTGATTTGAGAGTTCGAATGTCTGTCGGATCCTCGGCAAACTTTATGGATAAGTCTAAGCCTCAGTACTTTCCAATTCAATTTTTCCTTACGTTACTTCACAATTAGGAGCACAATTACCATTCCCACACAACCAGCAAATCTGTTCACTAAAATGTCGAGGATCGAACGATCGCTTTTGTTTCTGTTGGATAAGTATCTTCGATCGTTGCCACTTCGGTTAGTCGTAAACTCTATTCGGAAGCTTGCGCTCTTCACGGTTCATCGAACATTGGTGGTCTTTACTGCGCTTCACCTGCAAAACCATAGTAACGGAAAAATATTTCCACCTTGTGGGTGGTTTGGAGTTTGATTTGAGGCAAATTTTAAGTGCGGCCTACTGCTTTTCACCTTCGTCTCATTTCTTGATATCATCAGTCCTTTGTCCATCCGTATTACCATGACAACCAGATGCCCTATCTTCGAGTTCTGTCATCATTACAGTTGACGGTATTGCTAGCTTGTGTCTCCTCTTGTGTCCCCTCAGCTTGAGTGGAAGTTCTTACAACCCAAGAGTAAGTGAAATCCACTAGGCTAATATTGACCAAACTGGTCTCACCGAAACCCAAATCTAATTCGACATACCATTGTCACATGTCCATCCACACCGGTGGCTCCTCCAGTGTCCATTATTATTGATTAGTACTCACAAACCCAAGCGGATTGTAAGTAGTTGTCCATTCAGCACAAGGTCACTGCAAACGATAAAGGAAAACGGATTAACTCTTGTGTCAGTGTAGCTGGGTACCGGTTGCAAATGCTTCATCACCAGTCGATGTGATACCATCTTTGTGAAGCGAATTGTAGGGGTATGTCGATCTTTTTGTAACTTGTAGAGCGTTCCGTAACTATTCACAGCCGCACCTTGATTGGATTGAATTGATCCATCTTGAGTGGTTGTTTCAAGTCAGGCCTGTTAGGTAATCTTAATTCATGTTGCAATCAACTTGTCCTTCAATTCGCCTGTTTTTCACCCTTCAAGGGTTGGAAGTCTTCTCCATCTTTTGGAAAGTGTTTTTGTTTTACTTCTCGCTGTGTGAAACAATGGATGTACATGTTTTCAAGACAGTGGAGATAAGTCAGATGAAAACGCCTATGGATCGTCGAAATGGCGTTCCAACATAACATATCCTCGGTCACTCGGACGGCCTCTAATTGATAGTGTTCAATTCACGAGATGTTGGCCCGGTGAATAACACCGAGTTCCGTCGCGAAAGAGCCCAACTTGGCTGTCGGTCTCGAAATGCTGTGCATACGTTTTCTCATCGTTGAGGGCGCAAAGGACATGCATTTTACACTTGTTCTCGAAATAAATGTCCCATATAGGGTACTCTCCAGATCAGCTTCACATACCTCAGCGAATTCTGTGAGCGGTTACATCCCCCCAGAGATAGCACCCGACTCATTGACGTATTCTACTCCTCATCTTCAGTCCATATTCCTACTCGCTTTTTCAATCAGACCCATCCTCACCTCCAACTGATTACAGGTAAAATTTCAGGTGCAATTTTCCCGTCAAATGCTTCAATTGCAGGAAAATGCCATCTACTGTGATTAACAGTGCATTTCCTTTGGCGTGGAGCGTTGTTCACAGGAAAGCCACTTGATCCCACTCGTTGCTACTCCACCTTCCAATGTTCCATGTGTTTCCTGTCTGTTTTTTTTTGGCGAAGCCATATTTTTCGGCGTCTGTTTCTGACCCAGTTACTACAAGCAGCAGAGAACTTGTGCGTCTATGTGTGTTTTGACCGCAACCCCTTCCGTCGTTTGGATGTTTGCTTTTTGCTGCTGTCTACTATTTCTAGTCACTTAGCCACCCCATCCCACCCCCTCGGAGCAGAAGTTTGTCCCAAACCCGACGCGCATGCGATAGGCAAGCTCCGTTTTCCGGCCAATTCACAATTTTTCTCAACTCCACATATCCTGTTACGTACAATGTGCGACGCCTTTCGGTGATCGATTTGTCTTTTTCAGTAGTACCAGTTAAATAGGTGGTTGTCCTTGCACATCTCTCCAGTTTACGTTGTTTGTTCAATCCAGCTGCTAGTTTGGAGCAACAGTTGTTATATTTCTCAGATTTTCCATTGCCTCAACAGGGAGGGGTCTCATCTGCATGAGCTAGTTGGACTTACACATTTCATCACCGTCTATCGAGGCTAAAAATGCGTAGTGCTACATCCGTTATTACGAGCTGTTTATTAATTAGAGAAATTCATGTGTTCGGCCTGCGGAGGTTTCTAGCTACTCGACCTCCTATGTCCTCGAAATGGCCAATTCCGTTATCCCTTTTATTGATGTCACCCCTGATTTGTTTTGCCTCTCTCTCCGTTTCCTTGCAGCCTCCGATTTTATGGTGGGGTCAAGTATACGGGTATTTTCGTAGGTCGGTAGAGAAAGGAAGTTTCGGGTTTTTCATCCTCTTGCAATCGGAGGCCGTTCTCACTTTGTACCGATGCAGTACTGTCGACGATTTGGTTCGCTGGGAAAAAGTCATCAACGATGGATTCTCGCAATGGCAAACGTTGCAAACGCTGGGTAAGTGTTTCGGCACAAAGATCATAGTATCGAAACTATGCAGCTGTTTCCGTTTCTCTCCTTGTATAGACATCCGTCGTGAGAAGTTAGTCGACTTTAAACTCAGCTCATCTGTTCCCGGATTTATGCAGCGTTCAGCGCTCGTCTTTTGTGCACACCAGCCGGCACCTTCTTCTGTAAGAAAACTGATCCTCATCATCATCATCATCGATAGCATGATGGCGGTATCTTGTTAGGTTGCCCAAGCCT
Organism: Opisthorchis viverrini; assembly: GCF_000715545.1. Taxonomy (NCBI): domain Eukaryota; kingdom Metazoa; phylum Platyhelminthes; class Trematoda; order Opisthorchiida; family Opisthorchiidae; genus Opisthorchis; species Opisthorchis viverrini. Next base: position 86,615 of record NW_008751657.1, on the reverse strand, counting down.
AGACAGGGAAAGTCGAGAGGTAGAGGTAAGGTTCGAACCACGGACCTTTCGGTCAGTAAATTCGCGCTCTAACCACTGAGCCATCTCGTCCAAGGGGAGGGACTTGGTGCTAACTTACTACAACCATTCCCGTTGAGAATCGAATGGCGGAGAGATTTTCTGATCATGTATTCATCTGGTGTTCCTGATGTTTGCTGTTCAAAGGCATGCAACTTTCAATCCTTCCTATAACAACCCAGCTTATGAGGTGCACTTCTTCAGGATTTTATTCGGTCGCGTATTATTACTACTCTTGGTTCAGCACCGTTTTGTTTATGTTCTCACATTTTGAATCAGTGTTCATGGGAAAGAAAGAAAGAAAGAAGACATCTTACTGCTTTTCAAAAACAAATCACGCACATACAGAAGTTTGTACCGAATAAGAGATGTTATCTTATTTCAATGCAGACTAGATAACAGGTTTTGGCTCTGTATAGTCCGTTTGAGATAGTCCGGTCGAGATAGTAGTGGAAGATTTGGGAGAGCGACAAGAAGCTCTTGAGGTACAACTTTGCAACGAGTTATTTCCATGCTGGATCATACTGACTCCTAAGAGACGGGGGCACTACGGACACGGTTTGTAAGAGCGAATGTAATATCGTGAACCCCTGAGTTGTGTTTGGGCCACTGTTTTGAGGTCAGGGGAAGAATTCTACCCCTCAAAGTGGTCCTGCGTGGTCCGACCCGCTGTTCCTAACCGAAAGCTTTGCGTTTTAATGCTGTGCGATTCGATATCCAACATCTGAATTTTTCTACGACCATCGTAGCAAAGTGGGCTTCTGGCTTTTCAGATTCCCAGTTTTTGTTCTGGTCACTGCTGTCGTTGGTTTAACACAAAGTGCGTCACTCACCGAGGACACGATAACGCGAGCGGAATTTCGTAATTGGGATGTCATGCAGTAATGCATGGATTTCGTGAGTAATATGACCATTTCATCCTACTCTTGCACCTTCAGCCTGTGCGATTTTTGAGACCCTTAAGTTATTTGCCAAGAACCACTGGAGAACAACAACATCAATGCCATGGGATTCCGAGAGCAGTCGCATCACATGAGCCCACCAATGTGTTGCATGTCCTCGCCGTCGTTGGTTCGGAATCAGGGTTTAATCAGTTTCACCAAGCGGACAACCAATAAGCCATCACCCAGGTTGCACCGTCCCCGACTGCCCTTTTTCTCTGTTTCAATTTAATGAAAAAAATGTTCCATAAGAAAGCAGTGAATAGGATTTTCTCAGTAGAGACTACATGGTACAACTACCTTTGTAAAGCCGTTCTAACCAATGACCAAATAAGGATATATTTAGGAATCCGTTTAAAAGTTGTTCTGTTGTGATAAACTTTTCATGCCCTACAAGTACTTTGAAACGCGTTTCTACTACATTCTCTGTCATCTTGATGACAGGTTAGAGATGGTCCACACTGTTTTACCAAGTTTGTTTCAGCGAAACACACCCATTTTCATACCTATTTGGTTTTGACGGTGAACTAACCTGGAACCGAGCTGAATCTCTCGATTTTGATGTTTCACATATGTATTACGTCCATACAAATTGTGTTCCCTTTTTTAGATCATGATCTCACTGAGGCGAAATCGATGATTGCAGCTCGATGGCAACGAACTGAAGCAATTCTGCAGCTTCTGAACGAGTTAGACGAAAATGTGCTGCGTGCATGGTCCGCACGAAATTGTGTCTGCCTAGCATTAATCGAGGAACAGTTGAAAATTCTGATGTCCAAAAATGAGGCGGACGATGGTGGCAACGAATCGGATTCTCGTTTAACTAGTTCACCCAGTGATTCGCAAAAGCCCCCCAAAGCACCTGGTCGATCAGGTCGGCACACAAAGGCCGCCAGCCCTCCAACTGTGTCTGAAGTACTCGAGAAAAACACTTTCATGAAAAGTCTGGATAACAACTCGGATTTGGATCAACTGTTTGCCATGTTCCAAGATACTCGTACGTTTACCTTCATCGTACCAACCTTCGTTACCTAGGCATGTTATGTCTGACACGTCGATTGGACCCTAAACCAGTCAATGAAAGCTAATTCCTTTCCTGTTCATAGTTAAGTATGACGTTCCTCGTGACGCCTAATGACGGTCGGCGTTCGATTGCACTTGATATCATTTATCCTGCCAGCCGCGATTCCTAATTGAAGGACTTACTTATTCCCTAAACTGCTTCTGTGCAAATATTTTAAATAGCTGTATTTTCTAGTCGACACCTTATTGAAAAGTGTTGTTCGCAATACGCGGTTTTAATTCGGGGTAGTCAGTCTGTTCAGCTTAGTCAGTAATTACCGCCCTCACCGAGCAAAACTCACTAGCTTCACAGATGTGAGCAGCATTCAACCAACCAATCAATCTGTCAACCTGAAATTCACGTGACCGATCGATTGGTGAACCGTAGGAGACGCGAAACACATGCTGAGACTTTAGAGCAACTGACTTACCACTTGCCGCATCACCGATACCTGTTGAAGCTTGAACTGTCTCAGTAACATCCTGGATGTTCACTTTGTGGTACGCTGTTGGTTATTTACGGCGACCGAGTTCTGCTCGCTGGGATGTTTTTGCCAAGGTTCTGATTAGTCTTTTAGTTTGGGGACACTGGGATAAGTTTCTGTGGGAGCAAACTCTCAAAACTTGGTATTTTGTTGATCGAATCACATGATACACAACTTACTTGTCGAACACAGACGTCCCATAGTTTTGGAGAGAGAAAGTATCACTGATTGTGTTAGAAGACTGGGAAATTCCATTTGATGTCTCCCAGTAAGTGATGTCAATCTAAGTCGAAAAACGGAAAAGCATTGTATGGCTGTTTCATCCTTTGTGGAGGGCATCATCAGTGCGTATCTCACGAATCTCCAGGTTGATTCGAACCCGTTAACCTCCCGGGCTAATTCGTTCGAACATAAACGGCTGATCTGCAGTGTGATTAATTCGCACCGGGTCATGATAGAACGCCACTTGAGCCACTGAATTCACACAAAGTGGCCACACTTTGACTGGTTCCTCGAGTGGCGACCACTCAGATGCGGGTTACTCGCACTGCTTATCAGCCACTCGTGGCCAAGCAGTATAGTCGTTGCAGGTTCGGAGGAAGCGCACTGATGATGATTCCCAGGACCTTTCCGCTTTATGGACAAGATTGAATTCGCTTAGATGAAATCCCTGTTGCAAAATATTATTATTAGAAAAATGCAAAATTACAGACAGAACAAAGTCAACTGGGAAATTTTCCCAGTAATTGTGGAGTAACTGCAGTTCAATAGATCAAATAGTCTTGACAATACAGGCTGCTACTTACTTGAGCAAGCACTCCACTGTTTCTTGTTATGTAAACTAGGAAGTTTGCACTTTATCAGATAGTCCTCCTTCAATAAAAATACAAAACGTTCTCCAAAGAAAAAAGGAATATCAAATTTAGCACGCTCTCTCACCTAAAATACTTTTTGTGTTATGCGACAATTACCGTAGATTGGATGCATTGCACTTATGAGCTTCCTTAACATGATCTCTGCTCTCCACACAGACAGTTATCTTTTGACAAGTTTCCCTTTTGAAAACGAATCAGTTTTATACACGTTCTAGCTTCCAAATGCGATGAAATACTTGTTTACTTGGACCGTGTATGCCACCGTAACAACTGCATGCCACCAGCAAGCATACGGTGAAATCCAAAGGCTGCCATAGGAATTAATCTCTGTCCATAAAATGGGAGTTCGAGTGATGGAAATGGCCACAAGAAGCGCGTCTTCTGCATATCCTGTCACTGAGATTTTACAATGACCAATAAACAGCGCCTTGGCCCCTCAAGCTTTTAGATCAGTCAAACCAGCGCAGGTCATGGTCTTCGTTGAACATCCGATGCCTTGTGTGTTAGTGTACTTCCTTTTATATGCAGGTCATTGATCCAGAATACACCTAGCAACTTTTAGCCCTTTTAGCAAAGCAAAAGGAGGCTCGACTGAGTCTGTAATGTTCTTCAACCGAAATTGCTTTGATGTTCTGTTCGACAGACATTTAAGATGTCGAGGTATTTTTCCCCATAATCAGCTACTAGGCCTACTGGATCAGCTTCAAATAACTTCATATCGGTTTCTAGGATTTAATCAGTGCTGTAATCCTTACTACTTATATTGGTGGGTAATGGACTTAATCACACTGCGCTCAATGATAGTTTTCCACCTATCCCCTAGCTATGGACTTGCATGACTGCCTGAAATAAGCTGGACCCGTGTGTTTTTCACTAGACTTGAGATGGGTACTAACTCTCTGTCAACTGCTGTGCCCCAAGCAGATCCGATCATGGGTAAATCGACCCCATTTAATCTACTCTTCCATTTGGTCAGTCATCACAAACCCCTGCCTATCTACGATGAACTTCTCAAGCCTAATTCCATTCGGCATTTGTTCAATGAAATCTGTTTCCTGTTTTGGTTTTAGTGGCTCGACTACACTTCTCTCTGGTGGGTAGGTCACCAAGTAGCCTGTCACGGAGTGCATCGGACGTGGAGGAGCGTAAACACACCTTCTCAAAGCCCGTTAGAAAAAACGAAACATTCAGTGCTCGGGATAATGTCAATCGTAAGTTTGTCTAGGTTGGGCCGATCGCTCTCCGATTTCTCAACTGATACTCAGGAGTTCATGTTCTCACGTACTGTGTCACAGTTCTTGATTCACTGTAACTCCGTCAACGAAAGATCAGTCAACCTTTTTACGTCATCTCATTTGTGTAGATGTTCGATGCTCAAGTGGATTCTATTTAATTCAGCAATTTTCCATATGTGGCACTTAGTTCGTCCTACCTTAGTGCAGATTTCTCTTCTTCTACTTTAGCATGTCTTCCCGTGTCGTTGCAAATATTCACTGCCGTGTATACCATTGGTACACAACACGAGTTCTGATCACTCAGATGTCCCCCTTTCCGAATATCCTTTTTTTCTGTTTAAGCTACTGAAAGCACATGAGTAGTGCACTTTAAAACGCAATTTCTGGCTGCCGTCTGTTTTGCCACCACCATTTGTTCCACTACTCCATATGACTATCAGAGGCAGCTCAATTGATTCCTCCAAAAGCACACCTTGCTAGAACCCACACTCTGGCCTTTTCTGAATTAGCCTCAACGCAGCTTTTCTCGTTATATTAAACTTATCAGTGAATCTCAAAAGCCGGTCAATTCTACTGGTCCGGCAATACCGGCTATATGGATCCACTTCAGACCCTGATCAAAGCTATTGTACCCTTGGGGTAAATTTTTAAGTGGCAGTCACTCCAGTACTGAGTTTTACCGAAAACTCGGCCGAGTCAGCAACACGATGCATTTGTAATAATAATAATAATATTCTGACGCCAGCACCAGGTAAACAGCGTCATATTTACTCGGTTTCGTATCAATTTACACAAGCGCGCTAACCGGGCAACGGATACCGAACAGAAATCACCGAACGAGAGGTAGATTAGAAAGTCACAGGATACTTTTTGGTGCCTTCTGTATCATCTGACCAGCACTGCGAGGAAATTTCCGAAGTTTCTGTAGGTCAAACCAACAAATATCTTATTGACGGTGGCCACATATACGAGAAATCGACAACAAAAATGAAACGGATCAACCTCATCAGGATTTTGTCATCGCACCGGAAAATGTCGCTCAGCTGTAACACCCCTTCGGTGCCTAGCCACCATGTCACCCGAAGGAATCACGAGGGCTGGGGTACCGCCAGGTTGCCCAAGCCGGGACAGAAGTCGAGATGAGAGGTCGGGTTCGAACCATGGACCTTCCGGTCAGTAAATTCACGCTAAACCACTAAGCCATCTCTCCCCCAACCATCGTACCATCGGTCGTTATATTCATGTGAACGTCCGAATTCGATTCGTTTTTGAGAACTAAGTCTGCGTGAACCATGGAATCAAGACTGATTACGTGTGACTGGATAATAAAGCATGGATTAGGTACGGTGGTTTGTGCAGGCCTTTTATTGATACCATTTTTTCAGATACCCACTTCAGAAAGAATTTCAGTAACGAGAAAATGGTTTTTCATCCTTTGGATGTCCATTCTGAGAGGAAGGAAACAGTATTGGGGAGCATTGTGTCTCTCCAGTTTCATCTATCAAAATGAACTCGCTCACACCATAATAACTCTTGGAGTTCTGTTACCGTAAAGCCGTAAAAATCACCCTAGGTAGTGGAATGATGCTGCGGGAATGGGCTCTCTCCTGAAGGGTCTGAGTAACAGCTTTTCGGTTAGGACAATGAGTAGTGGATCTCTCATTCCCGATACCTATTAGTCACTGTCCACTACCACAGTAGGTCCCGGAAGGAAAACTCTCCCTTTCAAGGTGAATTCAAGCAACAGACCCACAGGACTCATTTGTGGTACGGTTTTTATATGGTTTGAGCTTGTTGATGGTGTTCTGGAGGACTGTTGGGGGTCACAAGCAAGAAAAGTCCAATAAAATCGCAAAGCACTAGCAGAGCACCACTTGTAACCCGATAGCCTTCCCAGGTCTTGTAAACAACATCTTCATCAATATAAAATATCGTGCTGCCAATTTCTTTTTTTAAGGTTTGTCATTCTACGCAAACAATATTGAACTGGTTGACACATGTTGCCGAGTTGGCTATTTTTTCGTTTGATTCGTCCCCACTAGCTTTTTTGTTACCATGGCCCCTCGTCTATACACCATGCCAAATTGATGTGTTGCGCGACATGCCTTCGAACTCGGTTGAAAGTTCCTGTACGTTTTGTTACCACGCTCCCATCGATATCGGACTGTTATTTGTATCTCTCTCGTGTGTCCCTGAATTCCCCTTAGGGCATTCTGTTAGCTACCGTCCTCCTGATACGCAGGAGTGGAGACGGATGCGTATGGTGTGGAGTGAGCTCTGTATGTAGTACTGTGTTGCCAATTCTCGATCGGTGTTCCAATCGTTGTGTAGCTCTATTTCTGCATTCACCCCCCAAGATACCTCCTTATACCAGTTCCTCTTCTATATACGTTATATCCGATGGCTTGCAACCGATTCTACTTTGATTTTGATCCGGTGTATCCACTTTTAAAGTGTCGTGTTTGCACGAAACGGACGTTAGTTACTGCGGGACTGTTGTTGTTGTTTTCGATATTTTGCTGTACCAATTTGGGACACACGTTAACATGCCCTGGCTTTTTTGCCTTAAATACCTAAATATGGAGGACAAACACAGCTTAACTGAAACTAGCGTCCAGTGCTCTGTTACACTGTATGGTTTAATCTGCCCAGAGCGTTTTGGCTCAGCACATGGTTGGGAGAAGAGGACCAGCAAGGTAGGTTGTCTCACACGTAGACCAGCCAGTGAAATCCGAAGCGAACCTCTCCTGATGAAGATGTACTTCAAAAGTACTGACAGGATTTTCCCGCCACACATGGGGACATCCATGATGAAACCCATGTGATTCAGATTACTCTGATCCTGATGAAGATCACCCGCAGTGATCGAACCGTTGATTTATAAAAAACTTAATCGTTTTTTCTCTTGTAATCGTAGCAACCTCGGTGCTGGTCCAAGTGTTGTAAACTCCGTTCATAACAGAAAGGCGAATCTCGTGCTGGTGCCACAGGCACCGGAGGTTGTTGAAAACCACTGGGCCTTATTCTTTGCGAGGTGTTTTCTGTTGCCAGGTCACATGGAATTTGACCATATCGATCAGTAGGCAGCCGAATCTGATGTTCGGATTTGATCGCGCCCGATTTTACAGCGAACCTTTGCAGTTTCCATGAATCAGGCGTCACAGTTAAGTGGGTATGTCCCAGGAACTAGTGCTAGAACAACTCTGTCCCCCGTATACTGATTTTCTTAGTTGCGAAATGGAAAAGTTCATCTGTTGGAATCTGTTGAATGGGATTACACTATCTGTAGGTAACACCACTCGTGAAGTTGCTTGAAAACTTTCCGACAGCCTACGATCGGTTTCGGACTTCTTAGGACTCATCAAGTAGGTACAGTCCTCTTATGCCTCAAGGTTACTTTCTACTTGAACCCAGCTTTGACAGTCACGCCCATTTACTTGCGTCAGAACATTGCTTTTCATCGTTGTTTGTGGTGGTATTGATCGTGGAGTTGTCGCATATCGTCATCTTATTCCACCAAAGTTGTTGTGTTCTTACCGTTCTTGTACGTGATGTTGACCGCATGTCGAGGATTCGGTGGTTGGCAATATACAGTGTGTAACTAAGGCATGCTGAAATTATCTATCTAAATAAGGTACTGATAAGATTTCTGCACGCTTATTCCGTGGAACTGTTAATATACTGGCGCCACAAACCTTATCTCCCAGTTGGATGTTTTGCGTTCGGACCGTTATCTTTTTTTTGCTTTTCAATTTTCCTCCGGTCATTTTTTTTAATTGGTGAATCCAAAATCGCCTATCTCACAAGCCATTTCCGTTTTTCGTGAAACCTACGATCGGTTTCGGACTTCTTAGGACTCATCAAGTAGGTACAGTCCTCTTATGCCTCAAGGTTACTTTCTACTTGAACCCAGCTTTGACAGTCACGCCCATTTACTTGCGTCAGAACATTGCTTTTCATCGTTGTTTGTGGTGGTATTGATCGTGGAGTTGTCGCATATCGTCATCTTATTCCACCAAAGTTGTTGTGTTCTTACCGTTCTTGTACGTGATGTTGACCGCATGTCGAGGATTCGGTGGTTGGCAATATACAGTGTGTAACTAAGGCATGCTGAAATTATCTATCTAAATAAGGTACTGATAAGATTTCTGCACGCTTATTCCGTGGAACTGTTAATATACTGGCGCCACAAACCTTATCTCCCAGTTGGATGTTTTGCGTTCGGACCGTTATCTTTTTTTTGCTTTTCAATTTTCCTCCGGTCATTTTTTTTAATTGGTGAATCCAAAATCGCCTATCTCACAAGCCATTTCCGTTTCGGTTTCGTGAAAGGACATTCCAGAGATTGTGCTTTCTGGTGGAAATGAAACCTATACGGTTACCATTGCTCGGACGCGAATTCGGTACCCTTGAAACGAGCAAAGGTTAAACCAAGTTCCGCGCCCAAAATTGGTTTTTACGTAGTATCGTGGGGTGGGTTTGTTTTCTCGCATTGCATTCGTGTTGAGTGCCAACTACGTTCAGTCACCTATGGTCTCTTGGAATAACAGCACTCCGACGCGTAGTCCTGTTCAACCAAAACCATGCTATGACAACCTGTTCTTATTGATAAATGTGTTCCTCCAATCCACAGATCCCGGTGATTCGAAGGATCTTGCCCGAAAATCGAGTTCCAAAAAGGTAACTACTTCGCTACTTTTCTCCCCACCCCCGGTGGTAATGTGTAATGCTCACCTGTCATCACAGCTCCGATACAATAACGGAACCCTACGGAGAAAACTATTCATAAGGTTGTTGTTAGCTATTCGACAGCCCACAAAGAGTTTCTAGCAACTTAATGACCATTTTCCTTCAAGTAAATATTTACTGTGATATCTCGATCATCGTACCAACCAAACATGACGTGGCCTTGTACAACACATGCAGTTGAAGAATGTAAACCAGAGTTCCTGCTGGGATTCAGTTGAGCCTCCGGTGAAAATCAAATCACTATGCAAATGGGTGTAGTTCGGTAGCACTGCAGACTCCGGGGGACGTTCATCCCAATGACGGTCTGTCTCAAACATGTTTCGGTTCATTTGCCGAAACAGGGTAACAGTCATCCGACTCACCTTGTTGCATTAGTGTTTTCTTGTTTGTTACAACTACGGTGACACGGAGCTCAAGGCCAACACCTGGTCTAGTGCTTACGGAGACCGGAAAAAGAAAGATGAAAAAGACGAGCTGAACTGCGCACGGCAAGATGTCGCTGAAACAGACACATTTCCAAGCCCCGACAAATGTCTTTTGGGTTCTTTCGGAAGCAACGGTCTGAACCTCGCATTAGAATATGGACCAAAGGTCGAAAATGTCCTTTCGGGAAGTCCAAATTATCTGGGATCTACATGGTTCAATGTTCTGGTTAGTGTATTTAAAATCCATTTGGACTTGGAAGCACGCAGCTTTGCACTTTCTTGTTAGACTCTATGCAAACTCTCCGCGATCTATACTTTGCATTGCGGTGTTAGCGGAAAACGCACTTTGGACACACTCAGTGGGAAGGTTTAGTTATCATGGAAATCACCTGAAAAAAATATCCATCTGGACCAAGTCATCAAACCTTATCGGAAATAACGAAATAAACTGTCCAAAGTAAACCAGTTCATCTCGAAATACTGTTCTCTAGTGACTAACTCCAACTGAGATTCTAGGCGGCCTTATGACGTCTATTTCAGGTTGTCCACTTGTGGACAAAGACAAGAACGGAGGTGAGATGAGGTTGATAAGAATGACGTAGCAATAGTTACTGATTCAAGAGAAGTATTGACGCTCGTCAAAACACTCTATGATCCGACAGATGGCAGCTTAAATACATTTAGGAGCACCTTAATGGTGCCGGGACCAAGCCTGTAAAACATATGCAGACAGCGAAGAACGAATGGCAGACCAAACGCATCACAAAGCCCTAATTGTCCACGGATCGTCATTGTCACAATGACGAATAGTCTAAAAAGCAGGACCAAATTCTAACAGCCTAAAGCATCCGCCCCCGAATACCTATTTGATCGAATTACCTATAGCAACAGAACTGCAGATGATCATGTACCAACTATAAAGTCGAAGGACAGCGGAACCGGGGCAAGAATATCACTCATTTCTTGCTCAGTCGAATGGCTGCTGACATTTTTATTGAAAGGTACCCGAAAGGTATTGTGGACAATTCTCCAGCTTCCGATTCCAGTTTTGTAATTTTGAACGGTTGTTCAGTAGAGTCTGGGAATAGCATCTTATCAGATGCCTCAACAGCTCCCTTGCCATTTACTGAAGCTCTGGTGCCTCAGGAAGTGTTCATGGAGACCCGATGAATGCCAGCCCGTTTGATTTTTTCAGTGCTTTGTGTTTACCTTGAGACCCAACGTGCTCTTCGATGTTCACTCCTTGTTACTCTACCTTTATACACCCAAGGTGTTAACTTTGCCACCGGTGAAAATAGCTTAGTGCTCACACCTCTCAATCCGTCTTTCCGATGTCACGATGATATACCATTTTTTATTTTCCTCTTACTCAGCGCGAAGCGAACCGGCTCAGTTCAACTATGGTCAGTCTTTTCCGGACCGGTAGTCGTGACAAACCCTCAGCTGATTTCTTTGTGTCCTCTTCCGGCCAACCACCCAAAGGCCCCTCCAACCAGAGGGTCCCATCAATTGGTGGGTCAGATGCGTCACATACCAGCTCCTCTACTCCATTGGCTCCGAATATGCTACCGCGGCCGTCATTCTCCTTTTTGACCGGAACTGTTGGTGAAGCACTCCAGTTAAGCGTCGATGGGTCTGTTGATGGTTCGTCTAACTCACTTTCAAGTCAACACTCCATTGAGGCGTGGACTCTCCTGCGGAACTTGGACCAACTTTCTGAAGAGTTTTTCGTAAGTCACGGTCGAATAGTCGTTCAATCAGTGGTACTGGTAGTATAGTGATATATCGCTTATTCTTCAGCTCCAAGTTGGCGGTTAAGTAGTGTGTGTTGGTCATCTACAAGTTCTGTCATTCAGTTCGCATTTCATTGTTCAACCGTAAGGCTCATCGGAAATTTTGAGTTCTGGTGACGTCCCGTTTAGCACCGACAGGGTTACCTCGAATGCATTCTGCATACCGTTTCAGTTGGCGGTCGAAACAATGCAGTCGTGTGTGGGCAGTCCATTGTGTAGGTTCACTAAGAATTCATGCTACTTCAGCAAGTTTAGGTTGTTCGTTTATTATCCTTCCGTAACTTCCAACCTGGGTCAAGCGCACAAATTGGGCATTGTACCCTACAAATAAGAACCAAGCTATATGGTTGCTAGTCATGTACCTGTTCTACCCGGTAAAAATGATTATTTCCCCCCCCCCCCTGGAGTTTTCAAATGGCATTTGTTCATTTGTAAATGGAGAATTTCCAAGTCAGACGTCCTTCTGATCAATAAGGTTCCGGTGAAAATTCCGTGCCTTCTGTATCTGAACCTGAGTTGAGTAGGTTTGGGAATTTTCGGTTTATCACCGTCGCGTTTTTCTTCGACTTCCTTAGCCTTGTACAGGTGGACAGTGTTGATGAAGATGCCCACTTTTATCCAGCAACCTTTTTTTTATTAAACAAAAGTCACAAATCTTTCCATTATTTACAACCGATCGTACGGGTCCTACACATCAAGTGAAAAGAGTTTTTTGCTCCGGAAGAAGGTCGAATTGCTGTACTTTTTGTTCCTTTTTCAGTCAGCAGCTGTGTTAGCCATAGAGCTTATCAGAACAACAAATACTTCTTGGCTACGTGTCACCTGCTTGTGTGATTTACCCACTTCCTTGTACTCGATGCTCATCCGCCAAAGGCAGGCATGTTTGGAAAAGATGTTTCTCCTCTCTAACCACATTCATTTGTTTCCCTTCCCTACATTTTTTGACTTCCGATGCTCGCGTAACGAGGGGCTTCATTCCCCGCCGTATATTTGCCTTCTCAGCCCAGTGTTTTTCGCTTGCGCACCAAGAATGACGAGCTGGATGCACGAGTTCGATGTTTGGAAACCGAGAAAGATAAACTGGAAACCCTTTATAAGCGGGCGAAACAACATGGCCTCATCAAATCCACATGTTCAAGTTGTGGTGGCTCAGATGGCTTAGACTCCTCCGGAGCGGACGTATCTTCTGCCCTGACGGTGAAACAAGGAACGGAGAAATTGCGTCAGGACGTGGAAAACTTTCGAATCAAGTCGGAAGAATGGGAGAAAGAATACAGTCGCCAGAGGGATGCTCTGGAACGAGAACATACCAAGCTGGCCGAGCAGTGGAAACGCTACGAGAAGGCCCGAGAAGAATTGGAGCACAAACAACGTCAGTACGAGGAGAATTGCAAAACGTTACAACAACAGGTTGATCTGCATGCCAGTCGAGGTGTCAAGTTCAGTGGAATCACAATGCCAGGTCAGCCTAGCTGTAACTAGCTTTATACTCACCGTAAAGCCCAGACTTATGATTTTTCAGTATATTTCGACCTTCATGTGACCTTTTGTCTTTCTCCTGGCTTCTGTTGCAACTTGACTTCTTCTGTGAGTGTGAGTTCCTTAAAAACTGAACTACCCACGTTCAAGCTAGACAGTGACAATAGGTTCAGTCTCGCATACACGCTACTCCCGTAGCTGGCGAGGAGGATTGTCGATTTTGATCTGCAACGTTCGCAAAACAGCACCTCACTCATGGTCGCCTCAAAAATATATTCCGAATAGATTTTGCTTTTGGTTCATGATTATCTGTGTTATGCAGTCTTTCAGTATCCCATTCGCCTCACTGGTTGAACTAATCCCGGCATTTTTGTCTCAAAGTAGAGCTTAATCATTTTTGTGAAGCAGCTTGCTTAGTCACATTTACTAAGGATGCCATTCACTTACTGTACTCGCAGAATCCAGCTCCATGCTGTTCAGAAGTCAACACATAGGTTTCCGACTGAACATTCCATAGGTCTAGACTATTCCTACTTGCTCTTGTCTTGATAGCAACTTAGCCCTTGTGGTTCGCGGGAGTCGCAAAACTTGACATAGTAAATTCGTCTAAACTTCACGATACTCGAGATATCCGCCCTTGTCTCTCTACTTGCCCCCATTATACTTCATGAGCATTATGAATTACTATCCAGTATCGCATAATGTTTTCTTGTTGGAGGGAGCTCAAATAAGCGAAACTAATTTAAATGCTGATCATGTGTTGTCCGTGTTTGATTTTCGTCCAGAAATACGCCTTCCTGACGTAACAACAAGCACCACTACCTCACGTGGAAGTTCTCCATCTTTGCGAGAGCTAAGTGTACCTGATTTCCCCTCTAATCCCCGCCCATCGCTCAATCCTATTCACTTTCATTCTGCGAGTGATGACCTGGCGAGCAGGCGATCTCCTCGTGGGTCGCAAGAGTTTTTCCCCTCCCGCGGCGATACTACCCCAAGACCATCACTCGCTCCTAGTAGCTCTGTTCGAAGTGAAGAACTTCCAATACACCTTCGCGGTAGCCTCCTAAACCAGGTAAGTGTCCCATTTGTTCATGATTGCCATCAGCTCAAACGCTGTTAAGCCTGATGACCCATATCTGTCTTGCCGTTACAGTCAATATTTTCGACAAGCAACAAGTAGAAAGCATGCTGCTTGTTTTGGGGTAGGCAAGCTTTATAACACAGTTATGTCGTCACCAGCCGAAACGAATGAGGGTACTGTTTGGTAACTATAGCTAACTAGCCAGTCGCAATTTAGAACAACTTTTGGTGAGATGACATGACCTTACAGTGGTTTTATCCTGTCCGTGTATAGGGCGACCCTACACATTCTCCCGGGTTCTGTCCTCCTCAGTTTAGTTGCCTTCGTCGGACTTCCTCCTCCATGATTTTAGCTTCCTATGCTGTAGACGTGGCACACGGATGCGTCATAGACAGCATTCTAGCCTTTCCAGAAGTTGATACTTTCGAGACGCCAAAACGATGACTGTCAGCTGTTAGCTTTTGGTAACTCCCGGAACATAGCCAGCCTGGTGGACTTGACCATTCTTAGTCTCACGTGATACGATTTTTGTCAGCGCGCATTACCGAGTTTACCTAACGTGTGAACACCGATCGATGTTCCGCGCCACTTCAGGCGCGTATGCGCATCTGCAATTCAATCCGCCTACTCGCAAGTAGTATCGTTGATAATTAAAATTGTTCCGCCTCCACGATAGCCATAACCTGACTGTCTTGGCTGTCCGAGCCTAATTCACCAAGGCCGAACACAAGTTGGTCTTTAATTGATGACTAATTCCCACAATTCTACTTCCTCCATTTACGTAGATTTCTTGCTTTTACGTAACACTTCCCCTTTTGTCCATTTTTATTCCCAAAATGTTGCGTCCAGGCCAGGAACCAGGTAATATTTTATGGTATTCTATTTGCCACCCTCAACCGTCTAACTTCCACACCTGCGGTGGCGGACATTTCCCCTTTGCTTGCATTTATTGGCCGGTGTTAACCCTGTGTTTGTCATCCTCGTGTGTGCAACTGGTGTCTCGACCGCCAATCTACCCGCCTCATCAATGCACGGGCGATTGTAGTTTTTACCGCAGTTCACGCGAATGCCCTTCAAAGCGTGGTTCATCGTTTACGGGGAAAAGGCAGCCGTCCCGGAAGGGACTCGAACCCTCAATCTTCGGCTCCGGAAACCGACGCCTTATCCATTAGGCCACCGGGACTCGGCGGTGTTGTGTTAACTTAATTTACGATTGGCTGTGCGGTGTTTTCTTATTGGTTGATCTCATTGTTTATCCATACCGGTAGGACTTGGGCACCATAAGACTTGAAATCATTCGCACCCATTCTGGCACAGGTATCAACAGTCTCGGAGGTTCTGTGACTTGTTACAGTAGCTGGAATTGCTCTGGCCTCCCACACACCGTTTCAAGACCCCAGCTCACATAGGCCAACAACCATCCCTGTGCATTTAATCTCGTTGAAAGTCCGCATGTGGATTCTAGCCACTGCCTGTGTATAGCGAGCACTCTACTGAAAGCCGTTTCATCACACCACACATGCACACCGAAGCAGGTCAGACACATTTAATTGGTCATCCCAACCCAGGTCACAATGCAGTCAGCCAGTCATATCGGTTTCGATCATCAGTCTGCCGCACCAGCCAGTGTCACTAACTGACCATTTCTCTGTTAGACTGGGCAGTCCAGCGGCAAGTCTAGTCGTGGCTCATTTCGCATCGTTGCTGAGACGTAACAGGAGCTCAGCTGTTGCGCTCGATCATGTTATTGGTTCTGTTTTGTTGGTGCGCTGTCCTGATATGACAGTGAACAGAAATGTTCAGTTGGACGGTAAGACGAGGCACTAAATAACTTGGGTCTGAATGATAATTGGAACAAACATACGATCCGTTCTACGCGCTGAGGTTCGTAACTTCATAGCGCACCCTCTGAAGTGACAGGATAGAGGCAAACCTTCAGTGTAGCGATCACGTACAGCAAGTTTCCAGATAGCTGCTCCAATTCCCGTTCGTAACTTCATAGCGCACCCTCTGAAGCGACAGAATAGAGGCAAACCTTCAGTGTAGCGATCGCGTACAGCAAGCTTCCAGATTGCGGCTCCAATTCCGACACGAACGTACAGTGCAACTTCTTGTGCACAGTTCTGTGTAATGGTAGTGGGTAATGGGCTGGTAGGCCGTAGGGTCCATTTGCGTTTTCCGGTCAGTGTTGTGCACATATTTCACTGTAACTGGATATAGCAATTAAAACGGGACCGCAACGTTTATATTGATGACGACTAGCTGCAATACTTTGTTGGTTTTGATCAACGACAAGCTGATTTTGACAGTCTTAGCGCCTCTGAGTCATTTATTTAGGTAGCTCTCTTAGAGGCCAGCATTAGTACAAGTATAAAACCGTGACACATGTAAAATACAAGACAAGAGTGGCTGCCGCCGCTCCCTCAGCTTATGTTCACTAAACTCGGGTTATGGCTTGTGGTAGGTGGGTAGCGAAGTACTGTTACTCTTATGTTTGCTGAGAGTTACTTTCAGTGTCCTAGTGTCAGGGTGCATTCTGCTTACGAAGCATGCGAGTGGCCCCTGATCAAGTGCCAAAGCGCCATCCCTGCGTCTGATAGAACTTATTGAACCGCGCTGCAGTGTTTGTTGATTGTTTTATGTTCCAAGAACCCTCAGAAAGTTTCAAGAGGACTCCTGAGTGTTCACTTTTTAAAAACTCTGCGCAAATGAGGTTGGTATCTTCGTAATTGATAGCTTGTAACCGCTTAGTTTCACACTCCAGGATCTGTTGTGAAAATTGACCTTGAATGCTTGCTTGTTGTCGCACAGATTTCCGCCTTCGTATCCATTTCGTTTTCGTTCTTCATCCCTCCACTTCCTCTCATTAAACCGACGAAGATTTCTGGGGCACACAATGACGACCACCTTTAGGATTAACCATCCAAAGTTTGTTTCACAACCACCATGCTCTAACAGTTCCTCGTGGATTCATTTTCTTTGGCCATATGGAGGTCAATAAACACCACGTTTCGGTCATGTGATCCAGTGATTCCAACTATTTCGGGTCTAATCCACAAAGTGGCTTCTTTTAACTTGCACCAGCTGTTTTTGCAGTTTCACCACTCTGTTAGTTTGTTATGACTGGATCAAGTAATGGTGCTTTCTTTACCCAAATCATTGCTCTGTAGCCTGCTGGCGGCACTCCAACCTCAGGATCAACTTCCTCGTTGAACTCAGTCCCAAAGGATAATCCATCAGGTAGCAACGCTGCTTTATGGACTCTGGCTGACACCAGCAAGACACAATCTGCTCTTAAACCGAAAAAGAGTAGTCGATTTCGCCTGTCCTAACCCAAGTGCTTCCTACCCTCTGGTCTGGCCACCAGGTCTCTGCTCAAAGTGCTTTCCATGTGTCTTTCGTATGTGATGTAAACTGGTCCCAGTCACCAAGTCCGTTTTATTTTTATTTTGTCACGTCATTTTTCTTTCCGCAGATTATCCCACTAGGCGGTGCTATTTTCCCACTGTAGTGACAACGTATCAGTGATCCGGATAGCCTCTGGTCCACCCTTATACATGGGTACACCTGCGTCTCTTCTTTTCCATGCGATTGATTGTCTATGGTATTTCCAGAAGTCCATTTCCTATATCCGGCCCTGTTGTACTCAGTCGGATTGATGATTCAGATCAATCTCGCTGTTCTATAATTTTTCCATTCACATGCACACTATTCAGCGGCGCCACCTGCTTCTGTCTAATTTTGCTCCGTTTGAGCCATCGGTAAACCCCCTGCTTGTGAGACCCCATCAGTGAAAAAAGAATTCAAGATTTTCCCATTTGTGTTTGCCCCTTCCCCACCTCTATCTTCTTTGTCTTCTCTACACGCACATACCTTGTAACGAGTTTGATGTTCCTATTCATTCGAAAATATGCATGGCTTCTCAAGTTACCACTGATCGATGCGCTCTTTCATACGTCTGTTTTGTTCACTGTGGCGGTGTGCGACAACAGTTACAGATGTGTTCTTCCCTGTTCTTCGATTCGCCGCTACACTGGGCATTGGTTTCACGTGCAGCCACTCGATGGTCCCTGCTACCGTTCAGCCACTTTAGCGATGCCTTTGAGTGAATCGGTCTTGAAGTCAAGATGAAGGCAATGCAGTTCAATCTCACCCTACATTTTCTTCACAACAAGTGGTAGACTGCTTTGACAACTGTATTGCTAGCGCAGGCATTCGCTCAGCGCCTGGTCTAAATGATTCAATGGTGGCCTGATGACTCTCTCACTGGCGCCATCCCGCCTAATAGTCTCCTATTTGACACCAGAAAATGAAAAACTGATCATACGTTGCGGTAGACGACTTCGCCTCGTTTTGAGTTTCGAAACATTCAACAAAGAGCGACTTTATGCCGTAGAGGAACAAACTACACTTTCGATGTATATCACAAGAGGGTACCCGTAACACTCACAGACTTAAATATTTCAGATGCGAGAAGGCTTACGACCTATCCTTGTTTGATGTCAATCCACAGCGTTTTCACGAGAGCAGTGAGGCAATGCAGTTGCACATTCTTTGACGTATACGTAGTTGTAACTCCGTCAAATAACCTTGTGATGAGATCATAGCACTACACATGCTTTTCCCCATAGCCCTACTCTTGCTAGATGGAACAAATCGATGACAGGTCCATTTGGGAAACTTACACAGTTTACAATAATAGTACTCTAGAGAACTAGTGTGAGAACACATGAGACGGAAATGTGCAATCCACGATACGCCTGCATAGATAAGACCATCAACGTTCACGGTGCACTTCCAAGGTATCTGCCTGGCAGCCGATGATGTCGCTACATTTTCTTCACTCCCATTACCTTAAAACATGTAGAATGTTTAGACATACACACAAAAAACATGCCTTACAAACGTATCAGTGGACGCCGGAAATGCTCTGACTTGAATTGTGCCAGTGACGGACCATAATCAGGCAAGGGAGTTCTATAGGCTTCCAAAAAAACTTCGAATTTCACAGGCAAATCGTTCTCTTTTTTGAGTACTTCACTCGCAAAAGAATTTAGACAATGAGTCAAATCTCTGTCCTGTCTGAAACATCGTCTCCATAGGACTGCTCTATTATGAGGCGGAAGCCACTCACGCAGCACAATTTCATTAAATCAGTGACCTTAGTTTTTATAGTGGGACAACGGGTAGGTCTGATCCGTAGTGCTCGACCAATCGAACATGGAGACTTTCTAGAGACCTGAGAGTTAATTAAAATACGCAAACGACGCCACGCTGTAACAACATTCGGTGTATTTCTCTTGCTATCAGACTAATCCAAGTTGATAAAACTGATAATTTCGTACCGGCTGATCACGTAGGCCCCAACATCTTGCGATAAAGAAGGGTTATCGTTGAGCTGGTGCGTGCACTCATTCCTTGTCCAGAGGAGCTTCGTTATAGAGAAAAGGCTTTTATTTATTCACTTACCTGGATTATTGTTCTTAATGGTTTTGGTTCATTCGTTTGGATTCACAAAAGAATTCGTGGGATGAGTTGATTCCCATAGATTATTTATTCCTGTATCATTACGTTATGCCTGATCTAGTGGGGCTGTGCCTGTGAAATGTAGACGAACTAGGCAGCAGAGGCCAGGCACTAGAAAATTTAAGGTAGAACTGGTAGACATAAGAAGCGATATGATTCTGAGTCTGCTCGGATATTTTATTGTATGAAAGGGAGACATAGTTTTCATGCAAGAACTACCGCATTATTCCTGTATCATTACGTTATGCCTGATCTAGTGGGGCTGTGCCTGTGAAATGTAGACGAACTAGGCAGCAGAGGCCAGGCACTAGAAAATTTAAGGTAGAACTGGTAGACATAAGAAGCGATATGATTCTGAGTCTGCTCGGATATTTTATTGTATGAAAGGGAGACATAGTTTTCATGCAAGAAACTACCGCAGGATTGCTGAAAACTTCGGTTTCATCCTTCTTGAATCTCTTCGAATAGGCGCACTCCCCGAGTTTTCACCAGCCTTATGTTTTACCTGAACCCAAACTGCGCGAAACCCCGCAGATCCATACATTTGTACATGAATTTGACTTACGGGAGACTCCGGTGAATCTCCCGTTTACAACAGTCTCCTATAAAAACCAGATTCGTATGCAAAATGATCGTATTTGGTGGAAATACTGGTGCTGTGGCAATCATTGCACTATGAGCATTAATATCATCGTCATCAGTGCGCAGTGATGATGTCTCCTCGTATGGTGACAAAGCGTTTGCAAGCCAATTGCCAAGCTCGGCGAACAGATCAACAGCCACCTGATCAACAACCAATAAACTCACCCAAGCTACCAATATTTCAGAGCATCATTATGTTTAGATCGAATGAGCAAACACTAAGTTGCCACACTCAGAAAGCATCGAGTTGCTTAGGCTGGAAATCACACGTTCGCTATACCTGAATCCGAAGGTCTTCTACAAATAATAAGGCCAAATATAGGAAATCTGGGTAACTAGCTGCTCGCGTCACTTGCGCGGAACTTGCGCCAGATACTTCAGCTAATGGTTAATATGAAATGGGTCCTGCAAATGAGAAGCACTGATCCAGAGCCTCTCAGTCGCGATTATCAGCGCCGATGTGCGTTGCAGTTGCCACGTTTCTTGCCTCAGTAAGAGAGATAATGAATGCGCCTGGGAGGTCAAAAAAAAAACTTTACTCGATCGGAACCAAGTATGCTCACAGGCGTGACAGATCTAACCCACTCTGTCAATTCTTGGGTGCTACAGTAAATTAGTGTGCAAGTGACTCAATAAAGTGGAAGTACGTCAGTTAGGAAAATTGTCTAGCACATCACTCATCTAATGAACATCTCGATGGGGCAGTTTTGCACTCAGATTTGAGGTCATCCATTCCATTCCAACAAACTAACTAGATTTCCAGTGTTCAGCGTCACATGCGATGCCACTAGTCATGCCGATCGTGGCAGGTCATTCATTTGAATTCTTTCTACAATTCTTCTGTGTTGCCTGAATTATTAATCGATCTGATGACGGATACACAGTATTGTGCACAGACAAATCAGAACTACTGAAACTGTACACTACCGTTAAGGTTCCCGATACGGAACTTTGAGCGACACGTAGGTTCGACAGTCCCGAATATCAAAAGGAAGAATTGGGTTCGAAAGTCTACGGTACTATTTACACAAGGGCAAGCAATTTTATGCAGCAAAATTCAATTATTTACGTTGGTGGCGTCAACAAGTGTACAAGTCTGCCACTGCTCGGCACAGCGTAGTGTCAACGTCCGCAAACCAGACCACGGTGAGCGGAATGTCGGCTCAGTGGTGTGCGGTCATCCATTCCGACGACAGTCTCTTGGTCCGGCCACGAACGCATATGGGTAAGTAGGTCAACTGCGCAATTCACACACAGATACACATGCTAATACACAAGTGTCGAACTGGACGGCCTTTGCAGCAAGGTGAGTAGCGGGTACGGATAAGCAAAGCAAGTGGAGACCAAAGGTACATAGGCAGAGTAAGCAATCAAGAGGTCGAGCTGGATTCAATAACCAAATCAGTCATTTCTAGAGCAGATGTTTGGAACGAAATCTAGTCAATAGTAGTGTAGTGAACAAGACCCGAAATTCATAGCAGTGCGCCATAAAGTACCTGAAAAAATCAACGAGAACTGGATACCGTTTTCAAGGGCAGTTTTGGAATCATATACCGATACCCTATCGTGTCGGCTGAAACAGCCCCATGTATTTACTGAGGTACCTGTGCACTCATGCCCTCTTTGACACAGAAAAATTTGAATCACTCGGTGAGTAGTTTAAGTTCAAATGGGGTTTTCATTGGAACCGAGTTAATCGGTGAGCTGCTTCACTTGGGTTTGTTCCTAACGCTTGGCCTACAGCATCCGCAAGCTATCCCGTCGACGCAAAGTGGTTGAGGCGGGAGAGTTGGTGGTTAGTCGCTACCTGGACTTGCTCGCGTGGTCTGTGTTCCAGAATGGAGGCGCGCAAAGCTGACCAGGCTTCACCCCGGTTGGCAGTCGAGCCTTACCCCGGTCGATACGTGTAACTAAGCTTAACTGGAGCTAGCTTGGTCGGTGATGATGAGCTAACGTAAACTGACTCATTTCGCTATCGTCCCTTGTAGCAAATGAAACAAGGTGGTTCAGCTGAGCGATAGAAGGCGCTTAGTTTAGGTAGAACTGATAATTTTGAAACCCAAGAGACCTGCAGAACGACTGGAAGTTGTGGCAGGGATGTAGTCACGCGCCTCCGCCAAGTAGGCAAACACATGCCAATAACTTTACATATCTTGATGAGGGTAACGCAGTCAGCACTATACACACGAGAACGAGGAAATAGAACAATGAGTCTTCCGCATATCTTGCCTTCAATATTATTCATGACACGGTCTTGTACTGCCGTCCAACGAATAGCGGGTGTCGAGAACAGTCGTATATATCTCAATCTAATGATGGTCCGATGAGCAGGGCCAGAAAACAAATTCGACACATTCGGAATGTGGGACCCGACAACAGGAAGTCGCGCACTGTGAACACATCTATAGTGATTGCTACGTGGCCAGGGATTCCCCTTATATTTAAGCCGAATTTCCGTTTTTTTACCAGTCGTAACAACCGACTGGCATAGCCATGAGTCTTCTGCTTGCAGGATGTCAATCCCGTTTAAGTAATCTATAGTGAACAGAGCTTAACTCATGTTCATGGGCTTATGGCTTCATCCAATACAATATCAAAACTCGCATTCATTCGGAATGGCAGGGTCTGACAGGGAAAGTTTTGGAAGAAATAGGCAGATTTCCCAACCTTTCTTGATTATTTATCCATCTCATATAGGATTTCGTTCAGTACGCACGATAGCTAATTTGTTTTGGAAGATATCACAGTAAACTACGGAATTCTTTATTTATCTATTTATGCTGTGGAGGCTAATGGTCTACTAGTGTCAGTGCAAGCACATGTTTGGCTGATAATGTCTTCTTAACTTGGACCAATGAAGAATTACACTAGAAAATATATGCTATATTGTCTTGCTTCGATTCGAGCCTGAACAATGTTTCTTAGATTCACATGGCTTTTGAAATTGGTGAAAGTTTCATGTGGTCCACTTGCACCTGTTTCTACTCTAAATGTTCATTGTAAGCTCGCACTCTGGTAAACAGTTTAACCTTTTTTGGACGAAGTAGTAAAAAACAACACTGGTAGTCGATAAGACGACCGTTAGCCCCTTCGCTGTGGTTGGCAACTGCCTTGCAAACGTTTCATTACCTTTCGATGAGGTAGCATCGATGCGCTCTAATATTGTCTTCTCGACTGGTAACGAAACGTTTGTAAGTTAGTTGCCAAAGGTCAACAGCCACCTGATCAACTACCAATAAATGCACCCAAGTTACCAATGTTCCAACAGATTGCCAATCGCGCCGTACGTTATGGGAGCCGTCCCAGTACGTTCGACGTGATGAGGACGACATTGCAACATTCCTGTTCAAATTAACATATGTCAAGGTCAATGATCAGTATCCCTGTAGAAAATCCGTACCTTACGCAACAAATCCGAGTGCGATTTCTCCCTCACGTTCGACCCCGGCCGAGTGAGCGCTCACGATCAAAGCAGGTAAAAGCATCTTCGGCTCATAAGGGAATTGCTAAGAGTGGCTTCTTTAAAAACAAGGAATAAATGTTTCTTTAGTTCAGCTTTGAAAGCCGCATTGGTGTAAATCACTGACAAAAAACGGAAGCATCTTTTTCAGTAGTTCAGTTCCACTTACCGATTCACCGAATATCCCTCCTTCGATAAACGTTATTGTCAACTGGAAAAACTGGAAATAAAGTCATCATAAGAGTGGACTGTACTCGTTTATACGAGAAACGTGTGCAAGGCGCGTAACCCTCAGCAAAGTGCGGTGGAACTGCAAATAAGATCAAAGTTCCATTTGCATACTTGGTTGTTGGTCTTTCCGCCAAGCTTGGCAGCTGGGCTGTGAAAGTTCCATCAACGATTGAGGTAACATCGTCAGTGTGGTGCCAACAAGCACTGCCTGGTGTAGTACATCGGATCAGCGACGAGTGACAAATACGACTATAGATTGCGAACAACAAAACACGCCACCAAATTGGTAAAGAGCATCAAGTGAATCAACATCAGATGAATCGGTGAAACGGTCTTCCAGTGATTGGTTTCTTCTACACTTCGGGTCTGAGTTACCTCTGAACCCCGCTGTCCCGCACACTGTATACGACAAATACCGTCTGGTGTAGTAGCCATTTCGTGACATCACCCTGAAAGCTGGAGTGTTTTTGAGGCAGATGCATTCTCCACCCTCCAGTGCATTAGATACACTGGGCGGAGAGTGGTACAAACGTTTGCGTCTGCAACAAACCGGAGATTGGCACTTTTTTTAAATCTCCAATGCAGTGGGAAGACGCAAATAAAGGCAGCTGTTACAAAGGTTAGCATTAGATTTTGTGGCCAAGACTACTTTCATCAGCCGGAAGTCTGCAGATCTCCCTTCCCTCAGGGGGCTTGTCGACAGGCCAGCACAAGTAAAGGCAGCTGTTACAAAGGTTAGCATTAAATTTTGTGGCCAAGACTACTTTCGTCAGCCGAAAGTCTACAGATCTTCCTTCCCTCAGGGGATTCCAGATGTGGGGCTTGTCGACAGGCCGGCACAAGCAGGTGACCTGTTAGTGGCCGCACCGCCTCGCTTGCGCGACACATACTTTGTGAGGTTTTGTTACTTGCTCATGCAAGCAGCTCCCGTCCGGTCTGTCAGCGGTTCGGGCAGTAAACAGCAGACACCCCAATTGTTCTTTTCGTCCGCTAGTTTTCAAAAGCACCAGTTTTCCGCACCCTAATTGTCGTTGATGGTCAAGTGAAACGTTGCAGAGAACAATTGCGAAGCGAATTAGTTTATTCTAGCTCATCTTCACCCTCAGCAAGTATCACCGCAGTCGGGTCGAGTTAAACTTAGTCACGTTTATCAGCCGAAGAGGTTTTCGAGTACCAGTAGATTGTGGGCTTTTGCGGGATTTGCTTTACTACCGCATTCTTCAGCCCAGTTATCATGCGGATAGACATGATCCCATCAGCAGGAGTCACGTGAGAACTTAGTAATTAGTCAGTAGTCTCTAGCTTACCAGGTGGCCTACATCTGAGAGAGTAAACTGTCAGTCACGGGTATTTTATTGATTCCTGTAAAACAATACGGCCTAGTTTTCCAGAAACGGACTACAACTCTTCTCACTTCTTTCAGTCCGTGAAATTGTCTGTGGATTCCAAAGTATAAATCCCCGAAATCAGTGCAAAAGCTGTCGTTTTCCCCTTAATACAAAGAGGAGTATGTGCTATTAACCCCATCAAAGCGTTTTAGCAAGCGGACTACTCCTCAGCCATTTATTGCGGCTCAGTTTTTCAGAACTGGTGAGGTATCTTCACAAGTTGTTTAGTCACACCACCATGAGGACTCTGAGCTGGACCAAAAACAATAGAGTTGGAAGGTATTTGCCTCAGGTAGTTTCGAACACATTTCCCACTGGCGGTTATCCTCAACTATCCGCTATTTGTTGTGTGAATAGCACTGTCTTACAAACTTCCTTTCCCGGACAGCCGAAAACCCAGAAAGCGAAAGTGACTGACGGATTAGTTCTCACACACTAGTGTTAGGATGAAAACTAGATCCACTAACTGATCAATAGCTACCCGAAACTACGACGATCGATAGTGATCATTGTTCGTCACAAGAACTAGACATACTGGTGAGCTCCGTTCAGCCCGCAACTTTGTCCCTCTGTGGATCGATCGTTACCAGCATTTGTTGTGACTGTTTTAGGATATTAGGACTTATAGCCGAGCAAAACATGAAGCGAAGAGCTTGGTCCGAAGCACAAATGCATTCATATGGGAAGCAAGACCAATTCTACCAATCTGATGCCATCAACTTAAACGAAACTATTCCAGCAAATCAACCACCCTGTGATATTCGAGGATGGGCCATAACGTTTGTTCGCAGACTCTATCGGCAAGCATGGTTTCGGCTGGTCTACATGATTTGTATTCTTTCCTGCTCGTTTGTGAGTATGTTCCTCAGCTGGATGATTTTTCGCGACGCTGTCCTTCAGCAACCTGGCCTAGTTTATGACCGAACGCCCCTTTTCATCTTAGTTATTCTATTCATACTAAATACCGCGGAAATGATATTCTTCGGAATAGACGTTGCAGTGTGGGTCAATACCCTCTGGAACGAACCGGATGCGTGGTTTTTTGTGGATATTGCAAATGTGCTCAATATATTCCTGTCGGAAATTCCCATTGGAATTATGAATGCTTACCTGAGTGCATGTCACGAATCGACTGTTTCGGTCAGTATTTTGGTGAAGGCTTCGACGTTGGTGTGCTATATTCTTGTCCGTTTCCTCACATTCACCACCGTTTACCTATTAGAATCCACAGACGATGGCTACGTAGATGTTGAAAGATTTATAAACTCTGAATCCGAAAACGAATCCGAGAACGGGACCAAACAAGACATATTGGCAAGACAACTGGAGAACACACCAAAGCCACAATGTTTTGATGTCCTGAATACATTAAAGCTACGCCGATTTTGGTTGCTGATTCGTGTTTTCATCATCCTAGGATTCTTCATCATGTTGGTTACAAACATCTTGATCTTCAAGTTCACCTTTGTACAAACGTACAGGGGCCATCTTGAATGGCGCCGTGTAACTCCGAATTCGAATGGTACATTGGAGGACACCATGGCAGAAAGATATTTCCATGACGTGGAAATATTCCTCAGGGAAACTGAGTTTCCCACAAACAAATGGCTTCACCTAGTTAGCTTAGAAAAGCTGATAGGCCTTCAGAACAGAGGTATTGTGGAACATATTGCACTGAATTACCTCAAGTCCAAAAGTCAAATGTACGCTGTGTTTTCGCAGCTAATCAAGTATCCAAACTCAACGACGGAAACCTCAATGACTTGCTGGAATGTAGTTGACATAGACAAGTTCAAAGAAAAAGCCTGCAGTGATATATTCACCCCGAATGGAAATGCTCAGGAGGTCATCAGACTAAAAAGTTTGAAAATTCAATTTACCTACGTCCCGCCTTCTAGTACACGACATTTAGGTGCAGTGTTTTACAACGCCTCAAGAACGGATAAAAGGTGGGTCACCTATTGCGGTAAAACCACTTTTTTTATATAAATATAATGATCCAGCTTCCTTTCGCCCAGCTCCCCTCTAACTCGATGAGACTCAAAAAAGAAATATTGATCTTATAAGTAGTGTTTTTGTCAGTTCGTTCAAGGAAACGTCACATCTCGAGTCTTCAGCAGATCTCAAACGGCGGCTTTCTTAACATGGGCATACCTCCATAATTCTTCTGGAATTATGATGACTTATCGACTTGATGGTCCCATTTCAGTAAAGTCCATTTATAGCTTTATGATAGACACGGAACAAGATTTTCCTAGTTCTGTTACACTACGATTTTGTCTTCGGCAGACGCCTTAATCAGACAATACCTCTAAACAATTTTGGTACTCCAGAACGGTGCTTCTTAAAAAAAAATAAGTGCCGTCAAATGAGTCAGAAGCTCAGTGGAAGTTCTTGGCTGTACTCAGAAAGGACATATTTTTAGCAAAACACTTGAAAACACTTCGACAGTCCACCACCGGTTTCGCCCCTCTAGGGGCTCATCATTCTTGGCTGTACTCAGAAAGGACATATTTTAGCAAATGGGATTCTAAATTTAAGCTAAGCCCAATTTCTCTTCAGCTTATTGCACTACGGAGTTTTGTATTTTTGTGAGAATAAAGCAATAAATATGGCTAAGGCTGAGCAAATTAGAATTAGGATTTGATAGACGTAATACACTACTCATAAGGTTGTTGAAAACACTTCGACAGTCCACTACCGGTTTCGCCCCTCTAGGGGCTCATCACGTAGGCATAATCCCAGAGTTTCCGTTAACCAAATGTTCTACTGGAAACCAAATTACCCGATATTAGCGAAATGCACCCATTTGCATGATCATATGGTTTTGACGCGAGATTCACCTGAAGCCCAGCTGAATCTCTCGTCTATGGTGTTTTTGAGCAACTGAATGTACTGCACCAGGCCGCCGCTTGATAAACTTACATAACAGCTGATTTGCATCAATGCCAAACAAGGACGTCTTATCACCATATTGTAGGGGTATGGTGATAAAAGTATTGTGGTTCGTACAAAGTGCGGTGCGTTTGGCTTGGAGCATGTGAATTGTAGTCGGAACGAGGCCGCGGAGACAGGAAAAATGGACCGTTAACTGACTATCGGTCCCACCTACGTTTACACAGCTATCCGCATGGGTGCCGTGTCTGCGGTCGGAAGCCTGAGAGGGATGCGTCAGTCGCCCTCGGTGCCAGTGTACGCGCTCGATTGTTTACCTTGCTAGCTCTGGGTTGCGTGTCACCAGTCTGCGCTGCAATAGGGTGGTGATCGGCTTCACGACTCTGTGGCTGTGGCTGTGGTTCTGAGCACCGAGTGTGTGGTAGGTGAGGCCAGGGCGTGATACAAAGGGCTTGCTCATTTGGTTTCTACATTCGGTGTAGTAACAGGAGACAGGAGGCAAAACTACCAGACGGATTCAGGCTTGTCGGATGATGGGAATAGGCAGTTTTGTGTGGGGCTATACGGCTCAGCAACTATAGCAATCGAAGGCATACGACCGAACAGGTGTAACTAGTGTTTCCAGTACCTGACGGGCTTCGGTTCATGTAGACAACCATATATCTTACTGAGGAACTTGAGAGGTGAAGCGGTGGGATAAGATCATCCCCTAGGGCCAAAAGATACTGATCGAGGGTGGATTTCCGAATATGTGCTATCAGCCTAAAATGTGCAGTGTTCGCATAGCTAAGCAAACTTATAGGTTTTCTCCATATCCTATCGATCTTTCACTATTTCATACCACCGAGTAAACACAAACTTGATTAAGTTTGATTGCAGAAACGCCGAGCCGGAATTCAGACAGACAAAGGAATGGAAGTCACTCATGCGGTTAATGAGCCATTCGTTCATGACTAATCAACCTGTAACTAGTTCGGTCGGGCTAACTGAGCAAACTGTTTCTGCGTAACCACAGCAGCATTCATTGATGACCTATTTCTGATGGACTAACTGAAATTCTGTACATAATGCTAGCCTACTCAATCTAGCATTTTGACCCAATAGTCTGTATTTACTAAGTAACGGTATTTTGGTTCAGGATACTTTCACAACAGCGTTTACTGGAATACGTCACAGCTGAAATAGCGACTGAAGGTGATGGAGCCAAAAACTAGTCGATTATCAAGCTCCCACTAATTCCTTTTGTTCTTTTTCTACTAAAATTTTAAGACACGACAGCTTATCTCATGTGTGGTTGCATTTGAGGTTCACCTGGTATGACTAAAACTACCCGTTCTCTATTACCCCAAATGTAAGACTGATGGCCTTTGAAATATTTCAGACGAAGAAATGTAACACTATTGAGTAACAAGTTCTTTTACCCTATACACAGTAAAACGTTGGACTGCTCGTTCACATAAACCCACTAAGACACGTGGATGCAACTAAAATCAGTGGCCATCACCCAACATGAGCTGTCGGTATTCTCTTCAGTTACAGCTAAGATCCAACTGAGCTGATACGCCAAGCATTCGAGCTAGTAGCACCCCTCCCAAGTGGAACAGACGTCATCGGTGCATTATTCTGCTTTCGCTTGAAGGTATTCCCCGGAGCAAGAAGTACTGTACATTCGGTGTAACTTTAGCGTTAAAAAAGCTGACCAGGGTTCGATAAACAGGAAAAATGCGTAACTACAATTGCACAGGTACAGCAGTGAAAGCCAGTAGGGTATCGTTCCTTACTTGACTGTGAAGAAACTTTTTGGTGCTGTCTAACTTGAACGTCTGAGTTCTAGGAACTATAAGAATCAAGAAGCTTCGGCAGACCGGATGTGGCAAACCCGACGCTATTATCTGAAGCATTCGAGGAACTGCGTGTCATTATTCCTAAGTAAAGTGGCCACTAAATTCCAACCGATGTGCTGATGTGATGACCTCCAGTGAACGTTGCCTGACGTGGTGGAGCAGACTTCTTTTGTAATGATAAAGCAATCAAGGAACTGCGTGTCATTATTCCTAAGTAAACTGGCCACTAAATTCCAACCGATGTGCCGATGTGATGATCTCCAGTGCACCTTGCCTGAGGTGGTGGAGCAGACTTCTTTTGTGATGATAGAGCAATCGTGTGAAATTAAAGGAAAATATAATTCAATGACGTCAAAGGGTTTTATAATGCAGAACTTTCCGGATTTCAGCGATTTATTCATCTGACCTATTTGGAACCTGGTAAATTGTGGTTTTCTTTTGCCTTCACAGCGGCAAAATCTTCCAGGATATTTCCCTCACCATGAAGTACTTCCAAAATACCATCGCACACAATTTGGCCCGCTCCAAAGGCCTATCGGAGGATGACGCCGCACGCAATCATGATGGGTGGACTAGCGGACCGTTTCGTCCATTGGATCTGTTTCTTACCGAAGGAGGAATATACAGCAAATATGACCTGAGTAGTGGTGATCTGATCCCGGTCAGGAACATATGGAAGACGGGCTTTGCTATGTGCCCCTCAACTGCACCAGATGGTCCTTTGCGCCTCTCAACTCTGGTTGACTAAAAATGTTCTTGTTTGTCACTCCTGATGTTCGTTGCTGTCACGCAGCCGTTACCCATATAACATTTGACTGTTGGCTCCATTTTCTGAATGGTTTGTTTGGGTCTGATCTATGTCACTCCTATGGGCTAAAGCACCATTCGCTAGAAATAATGCACCAGGCCAGTGCGTTCATGGTATGCACATGGAATTGGACTGAATTTTTGTGCCGCGATTCAATTACCCCTCGGGCTGTTTGCCATACATGGTCTCATTAAAAAGGGCCTACCTCGTCGTGTAATTACAGTCGTCTGTACGCTCTAAAACAAGACCGGTGTACAATATTTGCAAAAAATAATAAGGATCAGTAATTTGACGCTGATATACACTTGAGGTTTGATGGGAGTTCGGAACAGTGTCTGGTCAAATAATGTACCTAACCTCTGCAGCGAACGGTAGTTGTAAAGTTGTCACGCCATACAAAATTTAATCTGAATTGCGGTCACTGGGACACAGCAAATGACGCTTTCATGCACTGTAATCGATCTTTCCACAACCCCTGTAAAGCGAGGTTGCCCATCATTCCACCCAGCTGTGTTTCTCACGATGGATAAGCGCAGTTAACCGTGCAGTGTGATCTAATGGTATGATCATGTTTCGTAGAAGCATGTTTCTTTGCAGTTGGTCTTCAGGTAAAGAAGCTTATATTGTCAACCACTACCAACGTGTATGGGCACTTGAATGGCAGAAAAATTAACTTGGCTAACGATCCATGCAACTTTGAAAGCAACAGTACCAACACTTGTGCGTACATGTCACAGAACACAACAATCTGGGTAAGGAAGATTAATTGATGCGACAGTGACTTAAATGTTCATATTGTTGAATTAGGTCCATAGTTAAGAGACCAAGCCAGATCACAGCCAAAAGCTGTTCCAAATATGGCTCGAACATGCAACACACCCTAATATGCACAATAAGAGTTGGGAGGTCTATGTGAATCTCTGATGGGTAATGTAGGTTTCGGTCGATCGTTTTAACTCAGGTTACTGTGTCCTTTCCTTTCTTGTAGTTTATCACCATATTATAGCCCAAAATCAAACCGCCACATGTTAGGACGGAATGTTTCAGCCGCTTCATCTAGCACGGAGGTCATACCTTTCTCTTCTTGCAAAAATAAGAACTCACATACGATCTCAGGTAAACAGAAACCCTAACTGGCCCCGCCACTGAGCCGAGTCGATATGCCTTGAATGCTCCAGTTGAATATTTGTGGTCTCGAAAGTTGCCTTCCGTTTCCACTGTCATCTGTTTGTTGAGTGCTACATAAGCATAGTCTGTTCGTCCATTTTTGACGGTCATATGAGCTCAAGTGGAAAAGTGAAGTTAGGTGGGTCGACAAGGAAACATAAAATGGGATTCAAAAGCACTGTCACCCCCCGTCAATTTGATACAAACAACAATGAGAACAAAGGTACAGGGTGAATTTATTTCGCACACTCCCTTCCGCCGCAAGACGTGTGAAACGGCATAACATACATAATACGGTGCAGTTTGCAACATTCATGGTTCTAAAACAACGTGACCGACTAGTAAAACCAAGGAAGTCTCAGAGTGTCCTTTAGGTCATCCTGAGTGCACAGGACAGGCTTAAGACGATTAATCAATGTGGCTCAAAGAAACCTCAACTTCCATTGCAACCTGTGTTCATTCTAAGGTCCGGAACGATTATTGAAGCCCAACTCTCTGTTCTGTATCAGTTAGACGCCTAGCGATCGACGATTTGCCTCGGGATTCTATTAGCGTTGGATTAGGTTCAGCTGACGAGATATGGAGGTTTTTGGGCACATGCACGTTTGCTCGTGTTTCAAGCTTCCCATCAGTTATACCGATTTAATTGTCACCACAACTGCAGGTGAACTGACAAGTGCAATGAGTTGTAGATAGAACTGAAGTCGGCATTATTATTGGCCTTCGCACATATCTACGCTGTATTGTAAGTCTGGTGCAGGAACTACCTGTTTCTGATTCTCGTGTAATTATGCTCAAGACACCGTGAATGCTCCGAAGCTCCCGCGGAATCGTAAGCCGGATTTCATACACCCTGGTAAAAACATTCTGATAATGAGGCAATAAAATGAAGCTGTCAGCTAGGGATAGGCCATGGTGCTGCACATCACTACGGCCTGGACGACAAGTGTTATCAGCAATAAACAAATGTAAGCTGTCAGTAAAATCTCGTTGACGATGATCCTAAGGGAGGAAACGTAAGAAAGCGAGGTGCTAATCTGATTCTGAACACTCACAGCATCCGGAGCACTATTACATGAGAAGAAGGAATCAGGAACAGCAGGTAGTTCATGAACGTAAAACGCGGACATGAACAGGGGAATCATATCATCTTTCGAAATCTCTGTTTTAGTTGATAGAGGTGAGGATCTTCGCCAATACGGACTTGTGGACTGAGTTAGTCTAGCAAAATAACCACTCGCATATCTGGTCTATTTGCGTCCGTCGGCGGGACACATGTCTGAATCTCCCTAACTTCAGTTAAGAAAACTGTAGCACTGGTAGCTATTGTATATGGCCAAATGACCAAGTGACTAACTGACAGGAGGCTGTCAGTTTACTCTTCCTGTATTGGGTTTCGCGTAAAAGTGGGATTGACAAGTGGCCAGAGGACAGTTAAGCTGGACCCATCCGCTTTCTGCATAAGTTCGGGTTGCGACACTTGAGACCCAAATTCAAAGAGTACACGAGCTGTATCGTAGACAACTCAAGCTCCAGGTTATCACCTACCTACTCTGACGTGAACAGAGGACTGAAGAGAAAAGAAGATCGCTCAGTATTCACCTATCGCCCTTGCTTAAATTAATGTTCACTACTGTTCTTCAAGGTCAGTCACCTGGAAAAGACAGACACATTGGCAAGGCTAGTAATCTTGAAAGTTTTAATTAGGCTTCCCTGCTAATTCACTCTGCCAAGTGAAAAGAGGTCCAAATGACCTACCTTGGTATGTTTTGTTATAATCTATTTTTTTCAGTATAACTGGTGTAAACCAGTTCTTTTCAAACGATGCAGATTTTCCAACTATAGCCTTTAGGAACCAGTTCATTTTGCAATGGTGAAGTCAAACTGACTAAGAACAATACTCAAATCAAAAGGCTCATTGATGGAAATGGTGGCTGTGTTTAATTAGGAATAAAAAATTTTTGTGGAGGATGGATAAGTGGTGATACTAATAAACAGAACAAAATAAATGAATGCACGTTTATCTTCCAGAGTTACTGAATGGTTTGTGGTTGTCCATATGAAAGGAGAAAGCAGACGGAGTTAGAAGTTTCAATCATATAGTAGTATCATGACAGCTTTCGTAAAAGAAACCATCCATTAAATGACGACCGATTCCGGGCAAGCAATTTTTCATAAAATTCTTCGTATGCAGTGCAGCTGATAAAGGCTTCATTTACATGCAGTTTTGCAACTAGTTTATCGGACAATTTTGAGTTACCCACTGGAATGAATATAGGCACATAGCATTGGTTAGTTGGCAAGCTAACGCTTGGAACCAGTCAATAAGTTGTCTTTTCAGAAAAGTTTGCAGAAACTTTGTCGATTTACTGGTGTGCTGTTTATGACTGCCCATCACCAAGGCATGCGGACGAATACCAGGCGCTGATCAAAGACTCAACGGTTACCGGACATGAAACGGACACAGAGAATAGAATAGATAACATCTCAGAGGCTGGTGGCCAAGGAGGTGAATAGGCATCTCAGTGTGAACAGAGTAGGATGTGAGAGCTGGAAAGCGTATGGAGGACAGTTTTAGAGAGTCCAAGCTGACATGTGGGGTGAAGTACAAAGGTAAGTCAATAGAATTCATTAGCAGTAGTTTAGTTCTCATGTAGTAAGCCAAACCCGATCGAAAAATTCATATAGTAGGAAAGCGTATGGAGGACAGTTTTAGAGAGCCCAAGCTGACATGTGGGGTTAGTTACAAATGTGAATCAATAGAATTCATTAGCAGTAGTCTGGTTCTCATGTAATAAGCTAAACCCGATCCAGAAATTCATGTAGTTCCTCCCTAACCTAATAATCATAGTACTAGCTCATTCACACAGACTCAGAAATACTGTGAACGAAACTCAGCGGAAACCCTTAAACGAAGTGAGCCAAAAGAAACCTAGACCTGCCTCCAATTCGTATGAGTTTCCCCCCAGCCCATAGACCCTAAAATTCGCGCACCCACACAACCAAAAAAAAACATATTTTGTCCAACAGCTTACACTAACTTATCCTGCTAGGCATTTTGCTGACTAGTTATTCTTCCGCCTCAGAAGACAAGCAACCTGGCCTGATGAATATTTTATGTCAAAAAGGGAAATGTAGCTGAGCATTGAGTCTGCCGATAGTTTTGCAAGAATTTCTAAAACGAGATCAGTGTTTATTGTGCATTGTGACTGGTAGTCTTCAGGAAGTAGTCGTGTGGTACTGGTACCAGTTTGGACCGACCCACTTATTCGGAGAAAACACGCAACAACGTGTTCCAGTTGTGCGCTGAGTGAGTTTCCACTTGAAACGATCGGATGACAATGTGTTGGATTGAAACAGCTGACAAAGCAACAAACCGACACTACTAACCAATCAAACGAATCTGATCAGTCAGGCCACACGCACCAAGTAACGCATCCCTGGAGCCTGTACACTCATCGAATATGGTGTGCGCGGACATTGAACGTATCCGGCTGACACATCTGAGCCACCTTCCAGTTGTTCGGTCACGATA
Organism: Opisthorchis viverrini; assembly: GCF_000715545.1. Lineage (NCBI taxonomy): Eukaryota > Metazoa > Platyhelminthes > Trematoda > Opisthorchiida > Opisthorchiidae > Opisthorchis > Opisthorchis viverrini. Next base: position 50,937 of record NW_008751657.1, on the reverse strand, counting down.
CTGACTTCTTTTCAGTTGGTTAGGATGCGGGCCTTCACCAATTAGATCCGTCCCAAACATGGTGGTTATTATAGACGTGATACACTACCCATCAGGTTTCTGAAAGCTCTTCGACAGCCCACTACCGGTTTCGCCCTTCTTCGGGCTCATGAAGTAGGCACAGTCCCCGCTTAAATACACCATAAGCGGGAGGTTCAGCTGTGTTCCAGATGAGTCTCCCGTCAAAACCAAATTGGTATGCAAATAAGTGTAGTTCGCTCATGGTGATTAGCACATTTATCATTACGTACAGCAGATCGTTATAAGGTTTGTCAGGTTAACTTACAGTCAACCCCAAGACGATCTTCCCGTTCCCTATCGAAACACCGATCATAGCTTCAAGTTATCCTTAATTCTCACTTCTATGATACCTGTACACTCCAATTTTGTTCACATAAGAAATCGTTCAGTGAATATCCAGTGCAAGGTTGCTTATTTTGTCTAACACACTACGCACCCCAAAGTCCGTGAAGTACAAAAAGCAGTCCGCTTCGACTAACGGGATCTAAGAGGGGTGCAGCCGATCCGAAACTTTATATTGTCCGAACAGACCATCACCTTACACAAATCGTTTCATGACACGAGTGCATGGTATGCTTCATAACACTTAAAAGATGACAGGCTGGTTTCGTACTGTAAAGACACCTATTTGATCAGAATTGTACGTTATACGGCCTCAACAGGACCATTGTATATCGACTTACTGTATACGGTTTAGTTAGATTTGCAGGTTGAGTGAATATTTGCTTGGTTGCCGATTCTAGAAAACAGAAAGCTCGGTAATAATTCAGTATTCGAAGCCGGCAAATTCAACCCGTAGTCATCAACATCGACAGAATAATCAGAAAACAGCTCAAAACAGTAACGTGTTGGAAATTCTCCTATTTCTATAAATTCCAACGAGTGGGACGAAGAGCTGGAGAATAACGTTCAACTTTCTTCATTGGCAGTGTCTGGAGTGCACAAAACTGAAACGGTTTGCCATTTTTTGTGTTGAATTTGTTGAACTTTTAGAAGGCATTATACCAAAATGACCGAAGTCTTTATACGAGCTAACATGATACGTGATTTTACTGGGAGGATTCAGTTTCCTGAACAAGAGTCTTCTAATGGACTGAAAGTAGGCAGGCCTAATTTTATTGGTAAAGGTTCGACGGTTCGATATGCTCCTCATATTAGAAGGATTATGAGTACCACAAAAGTGGTTCTCGGGCTGACGAGATGAACACGCTTAAATGGCCAAAAGGCTTGCAACTCAAATATTTGACAAGGGAACATGAGCATATGTACGAAACAGGGTAATCGACTAGTAGTATGCGTAAGCGGTGCCTCAGCTGGTCACGAGGTAGGAGAGAGTAAGGTACTCGAATCAGTTGTCTAGACAAACCTAAAACCAAACTAACCACACATCCCTAACTCTTTAGACATAGCGCAAAATGCCTGACAGTGCATATCGTATAAACAGCCTGCTTGAGTACACCACAAGTCTCTTAATGTGGGCTATGAAGGTCCTGAAGTGGTGCCACCAGCTGACACAAATATGCCCATTTCACATTTATAATCGGCAGAGACTTTTCATGTCAGTTTGATCCAACTGGTCACTTCCTACGTTTTAAACCGATCTGCAGCCTTTAAGGCTTCTCTCGTCAGAGTTGTAATCAGGAGTTTTGTCATGGAAAAAACATGCCAGTTGTTAAAAATGCTTTCATGTTTATCGCTGGGGTTGTCTCTTACGGCAGCCACAATCACTATAATTCCTACAGGGTATTATGAATCTGACTGGAGTGAAATACCCCTGAAACTACGGGCGAGATGATAAAAACTCACTTTACGATTTATCCCAGTAATCCATCTTGAAGATGTTCCACCACCTGTGTTATTGCGTTCTGTAATTGTTCTGCGCACTACAAATTGAAGAGAGCATTAAACCCACGGTTAAAATGCGTTTCAGGTATTTGGTAGTTACTGCATCTGCGCCTGAAGCTTTCTTCGAGTGGCAAGATGTGAACACGGGTTGGATGTTCTCGAAAAGGAGCGTTCCACACAACTCACAAAGTAGGGACAAATCCTCTGAGGACATTGGTGAATTTTTCGGAAGCCAGAAATACTCATTCAGAAAATAACACAGCCATCATCGGACACACGAAATTGTTTTTCAGTAAAATTGTGAATGTGCTTCCACTGATACAGTCACTGTGACTTCAGTGGACATTGATCTAGGCACTGCTGAGTTCAAAATCAACAATCCTCGGATTTCTGTCTATCGCGCGTGCCGGGAGCATCGTGAAGCCGTGAAGCATTAGTGTTGAACACTGATGTCATGCTGTCGATGATGATTATGCGCGTGCCTGAAAAACGCACCTCAAAAGGTAGAAATGGATATATTTAAACATCCTTATGTAAAATAGTGCCTCAGTTACGACAAGGTTTCCATTTAATGTATTGTATTTACTTGTAGACCAACAACTCAAAATTCGATGCTCAGGTAATCAAGTCACATGCTAGAAGACTTGGTTCGCATCTCCTATATATCTTTCAGATAGTGTCTTCCCATTTAAACGAAACTAGTTAACCCATCTCCAAGTAAAAAGCAGAGATGCTAGCTTTTATTAACGCATTGTGAGCAAATGATATCCAGGTTAAGTTACATTTGCACCATACACGGTGACAAGTCAATGTTATATATTCCTTATGAAGTCATGATAGCCTCAATGGGCATTGAAGGAAAGCTTTCAGAGTATTCCCCGCGCCCTTCAACAGAGTGCCTACCTGTTGTTGTTGGAACTCTGTTTCCGTGAGCATTGCAACTTTTATTTCATACAATGTGGTACGCAGGCGTCTCTGCTTTCAGCTATCAGGCTAAAGTGGACATCAAAGGCAAAAATCAACGCGCTGGTTCTTCCCCCCAAAATGAACGTGCACATAACCAAAGGCAAATGTATCCGGTACATATGACGACACCGATCTTGAACAAAGTAGATCCGTCAGGGCGACTTTAGTGTCCACATACTGCTCCATCTTCACAGCCTGTCGTTAGAACATACTGGGGTTAAAAAGGAAAAAAATCTTCATCCAAGGTCACTTTCGAATAATTTATGAGCTTGTCGTTGAAATTCCTGATAAGAATGAGGATATTCCGCCTAACCGTACAAGGGACATTAAACAGCCTCACATGGCTAATCAACCACTTTCAAAGGGCTAGTGCTCCGCTAAGTACGTTTACACAATATCTTCCAGTCATGTACTTAATGGTGCACGATTTCGTGTTCCAAACGCGGTGGCTCATTGTTCTGGAGACGAGCGAATGCTAATCGTACCTCAAAGCCATCAGTCTTATTTCATACCGTTGTATGTGTGCATACATGTGTTTCCTCGTAGGAACTAGGGTGTGATTTTGTACATGAGATATGCATTAACCTGGCCTTTGTGAACAAAGTCACTCCCATTTAATACGAGAGACACAAGCTAAGCACTGTCCGACTGGGTTTTGAAGGCTTTTTCACTGGGTTGATTGATGCACGAAAATTGCTTGAGGCAAGAAACTGCGATCACATTGATAAGAAAGGTCACCAGCATTCTAAATTTGACGTAGGCGGAGGATGGCAAGTTATGAAAAATACCTGCCTTCTGTTTGGAATAAAAACAGTTGTCGGTAGTGTAAACCAGCTGTGAGTCATTCATTCAATGGGCTTGTTATCTGGATAGGTTGAAAGGTGGTGCTCGCCAGAAAACAAGCTGGTTAGAACAATCGAACATGAATGAAGAGGTCGAAACACAGAAACCATCAAGTTAGTCCGCTGCACCGGTGTCAGAAAAGCTGTAATTTCCGGCAGTCACCTTTGGCCTATTCACAAGGTTTGTGTCCTGTCTTGAGAAGTGTCAGCAACCGTTAATCGGAGTACCTGAGACAACAATTGCTGTGTTTGGAAATCGCGTCGTGATTCCTCAATCTTTACTCCATTGAGTCCTCCGTCAATTCCATTGTGGGCATCCAAGAATAAACCGTATTTAGTCAGTAGCTCGCAGTTACGCATACTGTTCGCACATGGGCCAGCACATCACTCATTTTGTAAAACGCTGCTCCGATGCCAACAACCTGCCAAGAACCCACCACATCACTCACCGGTTCGCTGTCCCCGACCTGATAAGCCTTAGCCTCGGGTCCACATTGATTACGCAGCACCGATACGCGACACATCCTATTTGGTTTTGATTGACGTTTTTTCCAAGTGGCCAGAAATCATTCCGGTATCCCCTCTAACGACATCTAGTACGCTGCGTGTGCTATCCAGCATTTTCAGCCAGTATGGCTTACCGGAGTCCATCGTCTCAGACAATGGTTCGCAGTTCAACTCCGCTGAGATCCGCGAGTTTTGCACTCGACATGCTGAGTCTCATTGGATAGCCCGATGTCTGCCCACTCCTTTTCTTGATCCGCTTATGCATCTGTTTTCCTGTCGCCACCACCGTGTCCACCCACCATTCACCACGCCGCAAAAGTCGCACGCCTTGGACACCGATATGTCAGTTCGCGTCGCGTGTCACTGCACCTACTTCTCCATGCGCGTTGTCTGTCTTCTGGTCCTGTCCTTACTTGTCCCGTAGTCACACCCTTGTGGGCGCACCGCCAATCAGAATGGCGACACTGGTCTCGAAAGGGATGACTGCAGCCCAGTCCACCAAGCCAACACGCCGTTGGCCGCTATCCAGTGCGCGGAACTTAGTGCTACTCTGCGCCGGGGTCGTCAAATCTACGCGTGACTCAAAGTTGTGTATCTGGAACTCAACGGAAAGACTACCATTGATTTGGCTGGCTATCATATCTGGTTGTCCGCAGAATATGGTCTCCGTTAAGTGGGTTAAGTGGGTTGCCTTGCTTCAAGGGAAAATCCCAGCGATAATTCCTTATTACGCGGTTTTACTGCACTAATTTTATCCAAAGTCAACCGTTACTCAAAGGTGAAGGCGGTAAAAAGATTTGTTTTCTTGACAGCTCTAAATGAAGTCAGACATTTTAGTCTGCTAAAAACATAAGATGGGAAAATACAAGACATTGAAACCCCTTTGCTCATTTCGTCAAGACGGAGCCAAGTGTTGCGAAATCTTAACATGCCAAGAAAGGGTTAGAGGATAAAAAAAACAGATATTGACAAAATGCGCGACTTTTCATATCTCAGGAAACAGCTCGCGGCAGGACGAAAGTACCCAACAATTGCACAGTCAATGTACCAACCGTAGAAAGTTCACCATGGAAATCGGGTGCACATATATTTCAGTTGGTCTTTCAGCATTCAAACTTTTGGTTCTTAAGTACAACCTTTGTGCAGTTTCGTAATTAACACAGAGCTCTCCTTAGACAGTAACTTGCAAAATTCGCCATCCTTGGCTCAGATGAATAAGCCCGAATCCTCAAAAACTTCCATTCAAAAGAGGTGGGTATCGTATGAATATTCATTCTGAGTTTATCTATACGATTAGATATGCGAATGCCTCTAGTGAATTTGGAAATGCATTACTTTATTGATTCACGCTTCGTATCGATCATTTCATCGGTTTTTTAGCTGGGTGATTTTTGCTCACCAGCCAATCACATCTAACTCTACAGCATTAAAGGTTCGTCGAGAACCAGCTGTCTTTTTATCCTACAACAAGCGAGTCACAACAAAAGAATTCGAGTTTTGTGCCGGATTTTTTTGTCTTGGAAGAAAAGTTTGCTGTCCTATCAGTTGTTGGAAAACCGGAAGCAAATCCGTTTGCCCTTACTAGTTTGCTTCTCATGGATGTCGGTAGGCCTACAGTTGTCTTTCTGGTTTTGAGCCACACTTTGTGACTTGACGGAAATCAAACAACAAAATACGATATATGTGGTTGCAGCTTCAGATTCCGGTATACTAATTAAGGGAGCCACTTTTGAACAATTCGGAGGTTTCTACTTGAGAAGTTAGGATAAGTGAGTAAACATCAGCAAGAGCAAATGAAGTTCGTGTGTATCAAGCCTACTGAAACATTTCAGCTTTCCTTTCATTGGCTAGAATAGAACGCAGCACACAAGCTGACTATTTGAGTAGTCAACAATTGAATTAAAGCCTCGAAAAACCAAAAAATAATTCATCTACAAAAAATGAAACTTATGCAGCGTTCGGTCGTGTGGTGTTTCCTATTAGGAGGAGATCATCCACAGAGTGAATTTCACCAAAGTCACGGCAAATTTGAAGCAACAACCACTGAGATAACAGTTAAATACTTCTAGATTCAGCCTTGGGAGGCTGATCAGCAGTGTTCTACTAGTAATTTAATAGGGTACAGTGTCACTCTCACGTGAGCTGCATAGACTGACTTCATGCGAAGGAGTGTTGATTGTTTCCTCCAGAACTCTCAACTGACTGGTTCGCTCCTTGGCATATTATCAGTAGTTTTTTAGTAATCGAGTGCTTCTAAGCTTTTCGGCATGAACTGACGTCAGCCCATTAGAAGAAGTCCATGAGTAAAATCATAATATTCTAAGTGCGTTTTTGATCAAATGCATGACAATCCAATCCATTTGTAGTACTTACTTCGAACTAAAAAGAAACGGTTTCGAGCAACCCTTACGCTGGCAGAATATATCTTCCTAATGTGTCCCGGGAAAGACTACAAGTGTCCCGGAATTAAGTGGCCAAGGGAACTGCCAGGGAGTTGATTCGCCTGACCTCATTTTTCAAGTGAAAACCAACTTTATTGACCCATGGGTTTGACCGCATTTGCTGGGATGTTTGCAAAAAAAATCAGGCGTTCCCCATACCTTAGTATGTTTTACCGCGTTTGATGTAGATTTGAGATAATAGTGACAAGTTTTACCGGTGCAATTTGGTTCAGCTAATTTTTATTCAAATTTACTTGCCACCATTTTGTGCCATTTTCATCTAAGTTTCATGTCAAGGTTAAAACTTCTAGAAGTGACCGTCTCAAGTGTTTCACGTTTGCAAAAAATGTTCATGACTACCTCAAACATTTGCCCAACAATTAATTATGCAGTGGTTTATACACCAAAACAGCGTTGTTATTTTCTGAAGAGTTTTCAGCAACATTGTGAGTAGTTTCCTTTATGAAAATATACTGCGATATCTTGAATATCGTGCCAACTGAACGTACGTACGGAACAAAGTACCGAACCTAATTCCCACACTGAATCATGGGGCGGCCTGTGTACAGCACATTTAGTTGTAGAATATCATAAACGAGAGATTTAGTTGGGTCTCTCGTGAAAACCAAAATGATTTGCAAATTAGTGCATTTCTCGAAAAGCGTTGGTATTTCCTCAAGATTTCAAGGTCATATTATGCAACTGGTGGCTTTCTGAGACTGTAAGCATCAATAGCCGATGCCCCTTTCTCGTTCATATTCGAGATCATTGAAGCTTTAGATTCTTCAAAAGAAACTTAAGAGGTACTCGGATCAAACTATATTTTGCACTGACTCACGTCTTCCTCGTTATAATCCTGGCACACATAACGCAAGTATTCTTTATAAATTCGTTCGAGGTACTTGTAGTTCTCGTGCAGAAGCGTCTCTGGAATTAGGACTTCGTCATGTGGATCTGACGCACCACCTATGGCAGAACAACAGAGGGGAATTAATAATTAATAATAATTAATACTTTGAAGCCCGGAATAGTGAATGCCAATAAATCGTTCAAGCAATTGTCACTTGCATTGACATCTCGGTTAGTACATGTCAGATAGGTGTTCACAAGTTCAGGTTCACTCTACATGCTGGTAGGAAGTCCTGAGGCGAACCTAAAAAGTAGCTATGCTTCACTTACGCCATGGAAAGATCCAGTACCGATGCGGGACAAGAAATCATGTCCGTGAAGAAAAGTAGGAAATTTCAGTCATTGATACAGAAACATTTCAGCCACAGTTAAGTTTCTCCTGATGACTTTTTAGTGCCCCTCCTAACCATGTGCCAGATGACCACGTGACTCACTGTTGCGCATTTTCGGCTTTAAACACAAGATGTGACCTCTGACCCTTCACGCCTAGACAGGAGTAACTTATTAACTGCGACTGAACTAACTCGGCTTACAGAAATCAATAGGCGTGACAGTGCCTCTAATATGATCCAACACTCCACACCAACGAAAGCACGCAAGTCAGCAAGAAGAGGAGGCTTCTGTATAGTCCAACAGCACACAAATGATGTCTTCTCAAATAGTTGGAAACGTGTGCAAACGGCAAACAGGCCGACTAAAGAACAGACATATGTGCCCCTGAAAAGCTTCACTGGAATAACCAGAAGTGTTACCAGTAATAACTTAGGACGGATACCGTAAACTCAGTTGCTAGGCTGTGTAAAGTTCACTGTCACTTCCACACTATCCTAAAGATTTCTCACCATGGTTTATGAATTAATCCAAATGAAGAACAGGACAAGTGTGGGAGAAATCGTGAAATATTCTGATCATAATTTATAGGAATCGTGAGGGGTAGAACTATAATGGAGAAAGTTTGTGCGTGAAAGTGCGCATGCAGAGGTTAAACGACAAGCGTGGGCGAAACTCATGAAGTTTTACTACCAAGGAAAGCAGTCAGATGAGAACATTCTGGGTGTAAACAACAGTGCATTTCACACACGATGTCTTTGTGATCAGTTGTATACCATAGACGAGTCTGAGGCTCACAGTCGAGGAAAGCATAACAGACCGTGGTTGCAGAAAACTGCACCATAGGACCTTTGGAAATATTTCACTGGGATGCACATGACCCTTTAGGTGCTCTCTCACTTGAGCAAGGCCTACTCACACCGAAACAGTTAACTTCTTCAGTTGTCAAGTGTCACATGATAATTTCCTTCGCTGTTCTGAGGATCCCTCGGTCGATCGCCCCTTGTTATACTGCCTACTTTACATGTACTATACATGTACCTCCACTAATACAGCCAAATTCCAGGATTGATCAACTGATTCACTTTTTTAGTTCCACACAGGGCGACCGCTGGTTCATATGTCTCTTAGCCGCGGGCTGCATGAATATCTTAGACTAACATGAATTTTTTCACAGGATAAAAACCTCAGGGCTATAAAGAGTAGAAGCTTCGAAACAAGAAGCGTCACATGCCGTATCTTCCTGTTTTCAGCTGCAGCAATGTAAGTTGTGCTATGTGTAACCGCAGAATGCTGCCGAAGGATTTGATAATTTTCAATCATATTCAAGCATCTCTTGCTGAAAACATAATGAAGGATGAAGCAACGAAACAATGATGCACCAAGTGAATATCTGATATTATTCTAGTTATTGCTAACACCTCTCACTGCTGGTTATCAAGAAAGCGGGGATTGAATCGGGGATAAAGCTTTTGACTTACTTTCCGTTACCTTGAAAACAAACACCAATGACTGAATTTCACTTATAGTCCTTGAAGACTTAGAGCATGGTCTTGAATAACCTAGGTTTACAGAGAAGCTCACCATTCTCAAACCCATTCGATATGTTTTAAGAAAATCGAATGAAATTATATACAGTGATCTGGTTGTTGCCATTCCCATGGAAAATGGTGGCAAATAACACGCTATATGAATGTTTCGGTCGCGGCTAGGGGCAAACCGGTATGCTTGGAATGCTTTCAAGCGATAGTCGTAGTTGTTGTAGTTCATCTAAAACGTCTTATGTGTTGTCTTTTTGTTAGGACCAAAATGCGAGTCCAGTCTTACACATATGTTGTTTTCAGGGCTGCCAACAGACATGCGGACTGGTCTTTGGCTGTGCGAAACGCCAGAAGTCGTGGAGCTGCAGAAAACGGCTTCTTGCTGCGAACGGCGGCGGATGATATATAGTGTGATAAGACGCTGGATAAAACAGTCGTACCATTTGTAAGCGTTCAGTGGATATGGACAATCAAATGAGATGAACGGTAGGTGATGCAAGTGAAGGTTCACAGGCACGGAACCCAAAGCTGGTCGTTCATTGGACAATGTCGCACACAGCACGCGCACACTGGGAAGAATGTTCCAGTCGAACACAACACTGGTCCGTTCGCTTCAAATTATCACAATTTTTCGATCGTCTTGTCCCTTAAACTATTTTAATTTCACTCCATACGTCTGTGGATTATTATGTAATTTCACTGCTGCAGTGAAGCTTGCAATTTTCATCTATCTACCGCATTCATTAGGTTCACTCCATTTATATTTATTCAATGAGACAAATATTTAGGTGGTTTAGTAGCAATGCAACTTTGGTCTAATTCGTGTATATACTGGCAGCGTTTGGTGGTCGAATAACCGGCTCTGTCTTAGTCAAGTTGATCAGAGATTCGTGCATTGGGTGAGGAATTTTAAGCATAAAAATAACAACCAAGTTGTAAGAGCAAAAGGAAACTCGGAAAAGGAAAGAGTTTTGCGAAAATTTAGCGTCACAGCTGTTTCACCTAGCTAGAAGCTGTGAATTCAAACTGTCTGTTAAAAAGATACTAGTAAAGAGGTATCATGTCATGCAGGGGAGGACAGGGTTGAGGAAGACGAAGATGACTCTTGGTTTGGACCGATTGCAGCAGTCTTAGGTAGAGAAGGCTAGAGAGTGAATTAAGTATCCGACGAGGTTCTCGAAGAAAAGTTCCAACAAAAGTCGCTTGGACCCCTGGCCGAAAAGCTGACGAATGCTTCCTTTCCCAGCCTGATGCATTTGGCCACAGGCTTCATGGACCGTACCATAACGTCCCAGTCATACTGAAGTAGTCCAAAAAATAATCAAGGGATATGGTAAGAAAGGACACTGGAAGGGCATACAACGATGAAGCATACTTGGCCTGGGATTTTAAAATGCTGAGTTGTGACCTTGGCGTGGGTGGGCTAAATCTCAGAGGACCACATGATGTTAATTGGGATGACCAACCCCAACGGGCATGAAATAGGAACCATATTAACAACGAGGGGAGAAGAGCTGCTGGACAAAGCGTTCTACAGTCATCCTTGAAAAAGAGAGACTCCCACATCCTGACGGTTTACTACACTGAGTGACAGTGAGCCCTCCATAGATTAAAGTCCACCTGTGGGGCTCAGATAGCCTTCCGATAGGCCTCTTATATGCAGCCATGTATTACACTGTTATCCTATTTGCACTGAATAAAGAATCAGAAATAAGCCTGATATAGATACACGAGGAAGGACGAAAATATGGAAGTGCGCATTCAACGCAAACTTTTGGACTAGCTGTTGACTGAACATTCAGCGATCGTTGCTGATAATAGAATATCAGGCTTGTCGTCAGATCTGGAGAAAATAAATAATGATGCAAAGACACAAACACAACTGGCCACGATGAAAAGACATTAATTATAAATTTACTGTAATGTGAATTTCTGCCTCTCCAAGCAAGGCAAAAATTTTGTTTAAAAAACGAAATAAGGTCTTATAGACACAAACGCCTAAAGTCTGTTTTGCAACTTTACCGCAGTCATGCGTCAAGAAGTGAGTGTGCCTACTTAAACTGGTATTTTGCATTTTCGAGGATGTTTTTTGACATTTTAAATCAATTGAATCGGGGTCAGCCAATTCATGGGCATATGTACTTTACTGTGTCTGTTGGCTGTCGATCTGGTTGTAGGTATCGCACAGTTTCTCTACCATCATAAAAAAAATAGCACTTAAGTTATCGTGTAACATGGATTTTTACACGTTTCACTCTAACCGCTCTCGGATGTGGACGAAGGATCTCGTGTTACGAGTCACACACCAGTTCGGATGGAGCTACTTGAATATTAGATCGAATGAATTTCGCCATCTGGATGGGGATACTCAATAAAAGTACAACTTTGAAGTTTCTCATTTTCTTGAGCAAATACTTTTTGAAAAGTGAATGACGAACAAACAAAATGTCCTAGTAGGCGATTGGGAGGTCCTTTTGGCTGTTCTTCTGCGGTCTACTAGCATACTTTTGCCAAGAACTGATAGAATCACCAGCTCAAGGACACCTGATAGGGTGATCTATACACACACACTGTGGAGCGTTTGCCAAGTCTATGCTATGAAGCAGTATGGCCCAACGAGTTCATCTTGTGGGTGTGTGTGTAATAACTTCGTAGTTTCCATTCCATCCAGCTGAAAAACAAAAATATGTGAGGCTCAATCTTAATGAATCCCAATACGGACAAGACAGCTGTATGTTCAGTTTTAGTCAAATTTGGTCGGCTAATGAAATCCTGTTTTGAGGGGAAAGGACCGTCGCCTGGAAATCAACAGTTGGCATTAAAAAAGGTCAATGTCATTGGGTCTTCAGATTTCACAGAAGCAAATACTGCAGAAAAATTTCCATCACTTGGAGGTTTTGTTGTGAAACCAAACAGTCATGGATGGTATTTCCTAAGCTGACCTTGATGCGAAAGCAACCCTCGAAGATTGGAAGCACAAACGAAGTGAAATGATATCTTGATGACGAACTGATTGAAAAATGGCTGACACTTGAGGGGGTAGTAATTGCACACTCAGATATGCCTGAAAAAATTGCTGAGTTTTGAAGTTCTTCAAAACAGCAGGCTGCAGCTGAAGAAAACAGCCACAACCCAGCTAATTCATGGAGTACTGACAATGTGTAGTAAGTGGGACTGCTATCAGACTCGCTCTATTTTTTATTGATTGCAATAGACGTTTATCTTAGTGTTTCGGATTTCCTCCCGGTTTGTTCCAAGCTGATTGCATGGGCAGTCCCCCTAACTGTGTGAAAAACTGCACATTCATCTGAGTACTTTTTTATGGAACATGGGTAGAGAATTAGCAAAATCATAATTGAGCAGTTCGATTAATATTCTCCAGTGATTTGAAGCAAAACTTCAGTTTTCTTAAACAGAAAGTTCTTTATTTCCTTCAGCTAGGTTAGTCAGATTCCAGTAGGACACCATGGCAGGTAGCTACCCCAGAGCACCTGATGAACTCACCCCATTTAATGACGTTTCGCCTCGCAGAGCTAAAAGAAAGAGTGCAACGGTGGCGTCCTCAACATGATGAATCAAAAAGGTGTATGCAATGAGAGTGACTCATAGCCATGGCTTCCCGGTGGATAGCAGAGACTAATAACTCAACTGAAGGTGCGTAATTAAATTGTCTATCTTAGCGAACAAACTAACGATGAAATATCTACATACCCACAGACGCCTATCGATTTGCCCATTTTTAGTCCAACCAGATGAAAGTTCGAAGGAAAAGTAGAAGCGCTTGCTAGTTTTTGTTTATACAAAAATCGGAAACGAGGACAATTTAAGCGTAGTGTACTATTTAAGTGGTATATACGAAATGCTATTGAACTTCCTTGGACGATGATTCAAATAACCGCGCGGCCGGCCAACACAAATCAGAAAACACCCGAGTTTCTTGGTCTTAATTTGTTCAGATGTTAAATACCAGCCCTGGACAGGTGTTCCCTGAATTTACAGTCGGTATGTACGGAAATCATTAACTGTCATGTTGCCTGCCAAAAAGTGTGAGCTGCTACTAAGACTGTTTTAAGGTGAGCATAAAGTTGACACGTTCCAGATTAAGTGGCATATTTTACTCTTCACCATGAACCACCTGCTCTTAAGATTGTAAATAAGCATTGTCTTCAGATTCTACAGCACTTCCAAGGTCCTGCTGTTTGATTCATCCAAGTTCTCGGAAGAACCGTTGCAGTTCTCGATTTACTGGGTGTTACTGTTATGTACTCCAGGATTTTGAATGGCCTACTTTTCTCATCCGTGTTCATCGTTACGTCACGTTCGTTCAGCTGTAGCACCCTTTCGGTGTCTAACTGCCATGTCACCCGAAGGAAGCACGAGGGCTGAGATACTGCCAGGTTCGCCAAGCCAACGCAGGGGAAGTCGAGAGACAGAGATCGGGTACGAACCTCGAATCCATAGGTCAATAAATTTGCGCCCTAACCACTGAGCTATCTCGCCCGTTCGTGTTCATCACGGTTCGACATTCAGACGGCTGGGATAGAAATAACGTTTTTGTTAATGAAGCAGAAGGAATCAAGGCATTGCTGTACTTAAATAACTTTTTTAATTCGCTCTTCACAGACGAATGGAAAAACTAATAAGTATACGCTGACACGATCTTCCAACATGATGTTTCCGTAAGCGCTTCTGTCGTTTATTCACTACAAAAGGTGCCTCAACCTATGAAAGTTGAATTATCGAGACCTCGGTTACTGTAATATCTCCGCGTTTTTATTCAGTTTCAGTTCATTCGAAACCTGGGCCCCTTTAAAATCACCAAACACCAGGTCCTTCCGGTCGTGATTTCATAGGATACAAGTTTTCGTTCACTTGGTTCCATGTCTCATGCGTATTTTGCTCAGTTAGACTGCCTGTTCAGGTTCGTGTATATCAAACTCAGAAACCATCAAATTGCTTGCCGGTTATGCCCAACCTCCAAGCGCAGTGTTATATTCGAACATGACACTCAGTACATTATGGACAGCCTGTCATACAGAGTGTGGAAAATCCTGATTTCTTTGGAGCTTTAGTCGGAAGGGTTGTCTTGGAAATAACTTTGTGATGATCAACAGTTTCGTTACAATGCATTCGGTGTTTGTTTCGGCATCCCACTGGTCGCAGATATGTTTCCTCCCCACCAAAGCCAACGGGGATTCAGGCACCACCCTTCCTCCGACTGCGGTGAACTATTGAATTCTTCATCTCGTGAGTGCTGATCACTGTCGAGAACACTACATTCGTGACCCTGAAGCATGCTATTTGAAAACTGCACGTGCTGAATGCAGCAGACAAGCCGTGATCAAGTGAGTATTTGAAATGGCTTTTATCGTCTTACACTCGCCGAGCAGCATAATTTATAACAATTCGATTTTGACTACATATTCAGCGAAAAACTGTTCTGAATGATACGGCCCAGACGTTTGACTGCACTAAGTTGTATGGAAGCGTAAAAATTGAGAAGTACATGCGGAGGTGTTTTGCACACTAAATACGACCGAATATTGCTGACAAGTATGCTTCGCTTAGATATGCAACCCACTGCACACCTGCGCAATGTTCATGAACGATGTCCAGCAAGTATATGCAACAAGGGTCGGCTAATCAGACGTTAATTAGGCAAAAAAATATGACATGTTGATATGCGTTTCCTTAGCTTTGATAAGCTTCAAATTCAGGTTCAGGTTTCTGAGAGCAGAAGGTGACTTGGCATGCGTCAGTTCTATCCTGTGAACCCACTGTACTCGGTTTATCCAGTAAGATGAATTGTTCTCAGAAGTCGACAGTACAGATCGCCAGGTGTTAGCTCATATCTCCAGGTGTCTAAATTGTACTACGATGTTTGTCCAGTGCCTTTTTGAATTCAGAATTATGGAATTACGACGCTGTGTGCCGTTCCACAGGCTCGCGGATGCAAAATAGAGGTTTGGCGTGTTGCAAATGTAACTCTTCCCGTAACTCTCTCCCGTGAACCGTCTACATTAGGATAGAAGCAATTCTAGCTAAGTGCGTAACTCGAGCTAGACAGTTCTGAAGATAAAAATCAGGTTTAGACGTACTTTCATCTACGCAAACTTGCACAGGTAAAAACATAAACACCTTTCGATACAAATGAAGTTGGGTATGTCTGGAATCGTCCTGGTGCCCCGTATACATGCAAGCAGTGGATTTTCCGTTTTAGGCAAAGGAAATGAACACCAAACATATGAAGGTCAAAATGAATTTCTGAACGATATCTGCGGTTCAGCGTGTGAAACTCGCTTCGGTGCCCGTAACACGCCGTGGCCTTTCGCGGTCAGAAGTGTGGCGCGACCATTAGTTTTCAGGTCACCGCCGGTCCAGTGTCCGAGATATCGTGTGATTCATCCCCTGGAACTTAGACTAGAGCGACGTGGTCTTAAATGACGGAAAAAGTTCGGTTTGGGCTATCCTTGTGGATTCATGTGAACAATAAGACTTCCGGGACAAGCCTAATCTGGTGGCTCCCTGATAGATTGTCAATGGAAAAACTCATCCAACAATTCTATGAGGGGTTGATGCAGTCAGTTCCCCGCACATTGACCGCAAATTGGTTTAGATCCATGAACTTTCATTGTGACAATGCTCATAGTACGAATAAGGCGTGGTCGTAAAAGGCCGAGGTTCCAGGGCGCTGGAAAAAGCCTGTGAACCTTTACAAATGAGAGGGAATTTAAGCTGATATCACTAAAATTAATCTCTATGGTGCTTGGGAGCCTGCTTCAGTTGTGAATAGTATAATTAGTTCCATTTATTAACAGCACTCCTTTGGTCATCCATGCAGTTGGTTTCAATGTGCATGCAGCCATCACGGGTCCACATGTTTCTCCGGAATACGCCGGGTTCTGATATGGAGGATTTGGTAGATCTCAAGGTACTAAGTGCAGGCATACCTACTTAAGAAAAAAGGATTACTGTGGATAGACCTGATCCACAGCATTCTGCCGAACCCAGACGCTACCAACTCAGTTACTGAGGCCGATTGTTCTTTGTAGCACCTACGCCGTCGCATCATGTGCGTGCGTTGAGTTGACAACCAGCGTGAGTCAGCACCTATAAGACTCAGGCCAATTACTGTGCAGTCATTTGGTGAAACCGGAAAAACGGTTTAGAACCCGGCTACAGAAGAAAGGCAGCACAAACAACGGTACACTGATGATTTCTCCCGCCTTATGAATCTTGGTCAGTTCTCACAGCAGCATGGGAATTGAATTTCACCTGCCTTCGGTTTACTTCGTTCTATCAATATTCAGCTCTCCGGTTTTCCTTTGAGGCACTCTGTTGTACTTGGGTTACCACAATCGATGATACATCCTGCCACTTCATTATTGCTCATTTCTACATCCTCTTACATCCGCTTCGTTCGGCCTCAAAGACTTGAACAGACATCAAACGATGATAGATAAATTCTTGATCAAGACGTTGGAACTTACAGGAAACTAGGGCACTTTATACATTCAGCTCTTCCTGCTACTTTAAAGAATAAGTGGATGTTAAGAGAAAAAGAAGATACACAGTTTTACAGCCAACAAACCTGTTTTGGCCCACGCATGCTTTCGTGTACGAAACCTCGGTGTATTGCTACCATCCATGCATTCTCACAAGCTACACGAGTATCATGAGACTGAGCAATACATGTGCGAGATCAGGAGATCTGATAATGATTGAGTGGTGTGCTTTGATTTCGATCCCTGTAGCAGTTTAGAGAGCGCTGTTCTTATATCACATGAATTCCATTGAATTTTAGAACTTTTGTAGGAAAAAAGTCTACAACGTATTGGGGTAAAGAATCTCTAGGGGTGGTGAATTGTTTTCCGAGCTCATATCCAAATAATGTCTACTGTGGTTCTAATGCTCATTCTAATGTCATCATGCTTAGACCAACCGATGAATCTTTGCGAGTGTGTTAACGTCAGATTCAGTGGCCCAACCGCAGCAACAAACCCGGTTCGTGCAAACCTTCCGTGCTATCAGGCCTATCTGTAGTCGTCCAGTGGTTCGATCACTGTTGACTGGGAAGTCGGTAGCGGATACAAGCCGAACTCCATTAGCAATTTCTCTAACATCAGCTGTTCCCTAGCAATGTTAAAATACTGTTCTAGCACATGTTTATCTTACAAGCGCCACCTTGTATTACGCCTCGGAAAAACAGAAAGTTTTATCGTGTAGCAGTTTTGACCTCATTGCGGAAAGCATACCACGGATTGGAGCACTGAATAGACCAGTGCAACCGCAACTGCTGTGCGAAGTCTAGACACGAATCGGATCCTCATAGAATACTAAAGGTTTATCCTGGCGAATTCGTTATCTTGGGGACAAGAGGTTGCGGAGAATTTATACCAAACAGCATACGTCTGTTAGCATTTCGTCCATAAGCTGAAGTGTCATCTCAAAAATGTCAACTCACGTGTACAAAGCCTGATCGCCTAAAATCAATGGAGAATATGCATAGAGGATTATCGCCTTTTCAATACGCTTAAAGCTTTCATGGTGTAATTACAATCATGATATACGAAGCTGCTCGAATCCAGCACTCACTTGACAAACTCCCCTGGGTCCCAGTTCTCCAAAGAGGATCTTGATATATTCCAATGACACCTTAATGATAGTTTTGCACTGCAAGAAGAAAACACAAAATTCAATGCCTCGCAAATCACCTTTTTTTTAACTCTTTCATCATGTGATGACGCAACTAAGAAATTTGAAAGTATGGGAAGGAATATCTCCAAGCAGATTCTTCTAAATGACAGAAAGATTTAGATAAACGTTCCTCTAAGCCTCATTTTGCCGAAACTTACCCACATCTCGCGATTTACAAAGCTAAGACACAGAGAACCAAGACATCGTTTCAGAAGGGCTTGGCAAAGAGAAAACCTACCGATTTTTTTCCCGAGTCCTCATGAAATGATGACTTCTCAGTCGGTCCCAGAATTTTCCCAGTTAATTGCAAATAAAGGCCTGTTTGAAGTTTGCTGAATTGTTAGGCCTTTTAACACACTCTATTCAGGTGAATGATAGGAAGCATAGTTTTGTAGGGGTATGTGAAACATCCATAAGCTCTAAGCATGGTCCCCCGTCAGTGAGCTCCCTCGATGGACTTGACAGTAATTTCCACATATCATATTGTCTACGAGATGTCAGAACGCCAAAATGGAATGTCATTAAATTACCGGAACTTTAGTTTCCATTGATTAAAGGAGCCCGAGTTCCAGATGCGTCACATACGCTGCAGTCCTGTGTATGTATATCAGGTGGATATTTGCAAGCCAAATCATACTGTTCAGCATGGTTTCTATGCTATGCTGGGGGAGGAAGTAAACTGGTGAGCTGTTGAAGCCTGATAAGATATCTTTTTCAGTTTGTTTGACCAATTGCTTGGCTCAGATCACTGGTGACATCTTCAGCTCCTTTAAGTTTGACAATAATGTGGAACCGACCAAAGCTCCCCAGCTATCTAACTTGTTAGCGGAAAAGTCAAGAAAGTTCGTTAGTCCGTTCTGTGAGTGGATCTTAGTCACGCAGGTTACACAAATGTGGTAGAGTATTTGGGCCTTAACAAGATACCGAACTAAACTAACGATTGCCAGGAATTGGATGCATTTTGAAGGTAGCTAACCTCGGGAAGATTCCTATATATAGAGGTGTAAATGTGTTAATCCGTGCAGCTGGGGTTGAAAGTCCACGAAAGTCTACACTCAAGATATTTCATATTTTTGATCCTTGACCAATCTAGAAATTTAGGAAAGAACTGTTGGTTGGGGACCGGCCAGAAGTGGCGGTGAGGTTGAATGTCTTAGGATCTTAGAATAAGTAGTAATACTTGTAACTCGATTGCTATAATTGGTTGTACATTAGGTAGTTGTTAATCTGTTTGCGGAGTTCGGCAGTTTGCTTCCAAACGTCTGTCATTATTCATGGGGCATCAGCAGTGCCCAGTGATGACTGTGTATGATATCCCTCACCCATTCCAGTAGACATCTCTATTCCTTATGAGGATTTTAAAGATGGACTCACGTGGAATTTGAAAATGCCTCCTTATGCGGTAAATCACCCATTCAGTGTTGTATAGCTAGAAGAGCTTTCTGTATTTGTTGACAAGTAGTAGTTCAAGAAGCTTGTCCTTTCTAAGAAGTAATCATATCAAATCTATCAAAAGAGAAATAATGGTACTCAATCGTACTGAGAAAATGCAAAATCCCACCACCGAGCAACTTACAATGGACGCAAATCCTCCCGTCTTTTCACACAGTGGATACAACAAGTGTGTTAGCATTTGTATTGGGATTCCTGTCTCTATCAGTATTTTGAGTTCACCCACAACCAGTTGACAGATGGAACAAGCATTGGCTGTGCAAAAAGAGAATGCATAGGAATGCTGTTCGTATATAATGGTTTTATTGGCTTTCGTGGGTTAAATCTCAGTGGGTCAAATAAGAATAACCCACATAGTAGTTTCGTTGCTCTTAAAAATATCTATTGCTTGTGAGATCTAGACAGCTGATATTCAGCAGCGCGTGGCGGTCAACGTACCAACGGTCTCATTGAACTAAAAGTGCATGTGGGAATTTACCCGTGGAATGAAAATGGAAAGTAGACGGCACGTCCCCCCTCGATTTGCTGAATTCACCGAAGGCCTTTGTTGAACTTGTCACACCAGAGAGCCTGTACTTTCAAATCGGAGGCCTTGAAACCCACCGCAGTAGGCCTCTATTAGTCGTTCCGAAGCAGATTCCCCTGTCTTTTCTCATCGTTATACCTACCAAGTGCACTTTACCATTTAAGCACGTATGGCATATAGATACCAAACCAGTACGGTGCATGGCAAAATGTAGTGAAAACAGTATCACTGGTGTTCAGATCACTCTCTTCTGAACAGTGTTTCTCCCCTTCTAGTGTGATTATTCTGGTGACAGGATGCAATGAACTCATACAAGCATCTTGCGACAAAGAGAACACAACCCGCGTGTCAGTTGGTCACGAAGCCTATAACATATTCACGTTCACATCACTCGCACTCGAATAGTTCACCTCCCGTCCTGGGGCAATTAACCGGATGCGTCCACAGCCAAAAGTGGAAGCACTGGACTCGACTTTCGCTCTCTATTAGATATCATCAGCGGTGCATATTCTTGGACGTGCTAACATATGACATACGAGGCGAGCATGTTACAACCACTGCACCAGCGCACGCTGGGTGGACGCATATAATCAGGTCTGAACGGTGAACGTTATTCACTTTTGAAGGATGTGATTTGTTCGACCGACGCTTCAACCGAAACTCCAAACCAGTGCTTCTCCCTTTGGTGTGGACTTACCAGAACGATTGCGCCAGGACAGGAGTATGACTGTTCAAACGATTGCCAACAATCAGCTGCTACAAAAACGTATCACTGGCGCTCAGCATTCGCACAATGGACTTGAATTTTCGAAAGCTACGACGTGTCCCTGATGGACTAAAAGAGACAGTTAACTGAGTTCAGAGTACGAGTCCAAACTTTTGAGCCCCATCTAGGCATCCCGGGTTCTGAACAACGCTAGGAAAGTATTCCAACAGACTTTTTTCGTCAAGGATATGAGTGCTTCAGTGGACAACGAAATTCGGTGAACTGCGAAAACATAAAGGTAGATTAGGATGATTTTTGGTGTGATTACACGCAACAAAGTGCAAAATTTTGGCGCAAAAGTTTTAGTTCACTCGCAAGGGTTTCGCAACCAAGAGCATTATGCGGCTAGTAGGCCACCGTATCACTCGATGCCGTATGCAAATGTTTGAAATGCTGCTGAAGTCGATCAACGGTGACCGATTGCAGTAGCCTTACATAGGTCAAATATCTGCAAACACACGTCGATGGCTACGCAAAATATCTAGTTATCCGAGATGGGCTCGTGCCAGTACTTCCAGACACAGCAACAAAGATGGATACAGTTTATACCGTAAATGTTGGGGATGTTGATACGAGAAAGGTTTAATTAGGCAGTTCGATGAGGCAGACGGAGAACCTTCAGTGAGATCTCCTTCAATTAGACGATACCCTGGCAACCATACATCATGTGTCAACTCTGTCTGGCTTAAGTCTTCTCAACACAAACCCAGTTATCCCAGCGCTTTCTTATCCACCCATGAAGAGAAAATTTGCGAACGATATCCAAGAGAAATATTTAGCTGAATCGCTTTTCAGCCAAAAAAACAAGGCCCCGAAACCCGACTCAAAGTGAGAATAATTTATCCCTAACTCATTTGTCATCCAAAGAAACCAGCAAGAACTTTTGACTAACACCCAGCAACAATTGAATAGCCTAGTCGAAAGGAACCTCACTGATTGATTCTACCTGTGCATTAAAGCCCAGTCAACCCGGCAACTTATTCAGTTGACCTGACTGAACATATCTAAAGCGAAACACTTTCCAGCGATTGTTTACCAAAGCTTTCTAAAACCACTTAATCTGCGTGTCAATTTCCACAAATCTTTGTGACACTAAGTGACACAGACAAAAATCTTCTCACCGTTGTAAGGTCTACTTCCTTGTCCAAATGATAGTAGAATCTGAACAAATGAAGGGAATTGCAGGAGAAATCCATAATTACCCACTCAAGTTGAATTCATATGCTTATCAAAGATGAGGTAATTTTGGTTTTAAAGTGGGCAAAAACGAGGTGATTGACTCACATCGCATGTATCACTTTCTTCCAATTCGCTAGCAGCATCTCCGATAGTTTGAAGGAAAACTTCGCAGTTTTTTACACACTGAAGTGACAGAAACATGCGCCGAACTTAATAATGGATAGCAAATCGGTTGATTAACCTTGTCACCTGCCAGGTAGCTGTTCATTTGTCTGAGGACAATATGGATTTAAAAGCTACTCACCAGTAGTCAGACCCGGAATAAAATTAATCTGTTGGCTTAGTCAGATAGAAGCCGATTTGTTCCTGTGACACATTCTAAAGTTTCGTGATATACTTTAAATTTTACTATCTGCAACTATTTAGGACCTGCTGAAAAAATCATGCAGAATCCTTTCTAAAGATCGCATTTTTCCTGCTGTTCTTGTTTCTGTTTCTTCGAGTCGTGGATGCTTCCACTTGGGTATACTTTAATCCGCCGATTGCAGTGATTGCTTTTGTTTAAAATACGAGTCAAAATCATTCATTAGTGACTCTACATACTGGTCAAGTAGTTATAATGTATTTCTTTGACGTCTTGGTTGTTAAATTGATCATGAAAATTGTCGGCTTGTGATTGCTACCGGAGGACACCGCGTTCCTATGCAGGCACTCATGGAGGAAGTATAGTTGTTCGCGTGTAGAGGCTTGTCAGAAGCCAAAGTTTTCTCAGCGGTGAGCTTTGAGCGTTGTACGCCCGAAGTGGCGTGCTATGCTTGATGATGTCACCAAGAGTGATGGGGAAACGTTTGCAGTCTAACTGGACAGTTCAGTTCAGTTCACTTCAGCTCAGTGAACCAACCAACGGCGATCTGCGCTACCTGAGCTACCAATATTCTCCTCGATGACCAAAAACGCCGTGGAGGTGAGTTATGTTATCTAAAAAATCGGGTATGCTAAAAACCTGACATCTAGCAGTTATACAATAAAGAACGGAATATTACACTTGATTTACTAGCGCTTTACGTCGGAATTGTATGCCTGTATTTCGATCATGAAATTCATTTCAAATCCTCACTCTCAAGTTTTAATGTGCACCGACCAAAATATCAGGAGTGGAAGTTCTATAGGTGGAATATAGGACGATCACGATACACGGTAGGTTTTTTTCTACCGCTTGTTAAACACGTGTAGGTTTATTCTACACGATTGTTAAGCTAAATAATTTTAAGGATGGAAAGTTCCTTCTCAGTTGAACAGAACAACAAAAGTAGTAGTTATGCAGGGAGACATTTCAAGACAACAGAAAATAAAATCTAACCTCGTCAATATTCCAGGAAGGACAACCAACCAAAATACAAGGATAATGTCGTATTCCAGAGGCACTTAGCACTTGTCCAACTCAAAGGATCTAGCCTACTGTTTACACTGAGCCTTTGCTTATGAACGCGACAGTTGTTTTGTTCAGAAAAAACATCTTTTAAGTGACTTACCTGATCTTTCGCATTCGTATATTCACATAGACTTTCTAGACTGCTGAGAATTTCTGCCCGAGTGACCCAGTTAGTGGTTACTTCTTTGAAATATTCCATCGTTTGCTGGCAAATGGTGTGGGCTAGAAAGGGGAACTATAGTCATTCACCACACTGGCAAGGTTTGAAATTGGCATCATGGAAGGCAAAAGCAACTTCTCACGTACCATTTGAGGTCTCAGTCTAGCAAAATAGAGAACAGAAACGGAGCGCATGAGAAGTTTCACTTTTCTAGTTCGCTAGATAAACGTGCACTAGTTAGATGGGGATCAAACGTTTTCAACCAAAAATTTGTCAACTGAATAAAATGTGGTTCCACAGTGAAAACATACTTGGACTTTGAGCGAGCTTTGCTCTGAAGGTGAGCTGAGCAAACAGAGGACCGCTATAGTTTGTAGCCAAAACATTTTGAGCAAATGAGCAAGATTTGCAAACAGTGAGGCTTTCATTTATACTTCATTCTTCCACTCAGACTTTGCCCCAACTAGGCTACTGCACCTCGGTGAGGATGTTGATGCATCCGTTGAATTCATCAATCATAGTGTAAGGTGCACACGTGCTTAAGCAAATAAGGGAATGTGAAACTGGTTTGTTGATAGCACAATTTCTGGAAACTCGTGAACATTTCGTTTTTGAGCCGTCGCGTATATTTTCGATTCATCGGTCTCAAAGTATCCCTCTGTCGGTTGAATTTGGTTGCTGATGTTTTGAGTGCCACTGGCGTTATTCTCATCAGGTTGTGGTGCGTAGTTATCCCATAGTGACCATGTATACAGCAAAACAGATACTTCAATTGTCTTTATCGGCCAACCACCAGCCGGTTTTGATCCTGCTTTGTCAACTGATGGAACATATCTCGGTAAACTGGATAAATCAGTGCCTGATAGTTTGTGGTCTGCAATACCAAAGCAACACAAAATCTGGCACTATGTTTATTAGCGGACAACCACCGTGCGATGATTTGAATAATAAAAACTGCTAAAGTTTTGTGTCATTCGACAGCATGCGAAACTTTCAAGAGTTCACGTCATCTATACCTCATTGACAGGACTAAACCAGATGTAGGGGATGTGGAACTCCGCAAAATGACGATCGTTCTGGTGCAAAATATAATCTTCGATAGGAATTTCACCCATTCAGTGGAGCCAATCTATGCTGAAAAGCCGAGAAGCATTGCACTATTGTTTCATCGAGGTTGGGAATAATCATCAATTCACATTTCACGAAATTTAGAGTTCCGAACCCGTAAACTTTTGTTTGGTGCTTGGACACATAGCTTTGTGGTCAAAAGTTGCTGATTAGCAATGTGACAGCAAAACAGAATGCCAGAATACTGGACGAAGAGCCAATACAAAATGGGTGAAAAGTCCTCATACAGTTCATCGTGAGCCAAAAAGTTGAATTGTTCCATTCCGAGCAAAAAGATAAACTTTTAGATACAGTAAACTGTGCAGAATGTAGATGCTGGGGTAGCTTTTCTTTTCGGTAACTTTGTGGTCTGAATAGAGATGGAAATTTTCAATGCAATTTTCCAATTTTTGAATTTACAAAATCCTCTGTACTATTCTGCTGATTGATTTCTGCATATGTGTGGTTATCCAGCTGGCTTTAATAATATGTATAGGTGAACGGACTGGCCTTCTAACTTGATCTTGCGATGCTCATCGAGACGCTAGAGGCAAACAGAAACAATCTGTGAGCGGAAGACACTACTCATAAGGTTGCTGATAACCCTTCGACAGCTCACGACTGATTTCATTCTTGGGCAGGCCTAGTCTCAGAATTTCCATCAACCTTATGTTCTACTTGAATCCAAAGTGGACGCATTTCGCGAAATACACTAATTTGCACACTCAGCTGGTGTGAACTGGAGATGCAACTGGATTCAGCTGAATGTCTGGTGAACGATGCCGCCCTCGGGTATTCAGAATGCCGTACCGAATAAAACATGAGTTGGCCTCTGTGCAGTATATTCAACTGAAGAACATGAAGAAGAGAGCTTCGGCTGGATTCAGCTGACTCTTCCGTTCCAAACAAATTTACTTCGCGAAGTTCAAGTTCTGTTTTGCGTCAGGGCCCTCCATAAGGTGCATCGAAAGTAACCTTTGCAGCGTGGCAAGTAGGTTTTCTCTCATTGTCATCCGAGCATTCTACTGTGTAGGAGACAAGCAGTCATGTGCTGTGGAAAGGGACGTGCGTTCGTGTGCGTTTCTACGAAAATCACTCAAACAGTTGATAATGTAACTGTGGATGACTCCTAGTCTTGCATCTCCCTAGGCCTGTTTCTTCACTGTGTCTTTATGATGGCAAACATCCCACAGGGGACGAGATCGTTCAATTGGTTAGAGCGCTAATTACTGACCAGAAGGTCCGAACCCGACCTCTAGCTCTCGACTTTCTCTGTCTAGGCTCGGGCAACCTGCAGTATCCAAGCCCTCTTGCTTCCTTCGGGTAGCATGGCAGTTAGGGTGTTACAGCTGAGCGGTTTTTTCTCACATCCCACAGAGGCACTGCAGGATCTAGGATAACATAAAATATTGTTTGAACTAACGGTATTTTTCAATTCCGCCCGTCAGCTTCTTGCTACACATACCATTTTTATCACTGGGACAATTCGGTGTCCATGTTGGATGATTCAACGCAGGTATTCACGAATGTGAGTATGGTAATATTTGTGAAAAGTTCCTTCGATTTTTTATGCTTACCACCCAGGACCTCATAACACGCGTCCTCATCAAGTTATGTTCCTGTCAGCCTGTCCTGGTCTTTGACATGGTACAGAATCATCCGACCGTCTGGTTCCTCCCTGAGTTGAAATTCCAAATAACTCGCTGGTTTCTTTGATGGGTTGAATCTGGTAATCGTCTGGGGGAACAGGATGGTGTCGATGTGGGCTGGAACTTAACCAAATCTTTTGACAAGTCAACTACTATCATTTTGTTTGTTCCTACCCTTCACCAGCTAGCCTTAACTTTTGCTGTTATTGACGTGTATGAACAAACAACTGCCTGTAGCTATGCCTACAGTTTGTCTGTATCCACAGCGTGATATCCCTCTCCCTCTCTCCAACACTGCAGGAGCCGAACAACCACGTATCGGGTTGACTTCGATGGGACGTGTACCGGCCGATCTTCGTTCCGGCCAGCAACCAGCGGATTCCCAACCCCTTTAGTCGATGATGCACTCCTACATCCCAGGCTTGATGTGAATCTGAGAAAAAAACGGTGCCCTTATAAGTGGTATGATTTCTGCATATGTGTGGTTATCCAGCTGGCTTTAATAATATGTATAGGTGAACGGACTGGCCTTCTAACTTGATCTTGCGATGCTCATCGAGACGCTAGAGGCAAACAGAAACAATCTGTGAGCGGAAGACACTACTCATAAGGTTGCTGATAACCCTTCGACAGCTCACGACTGATTTCATTCTTGGGCAGGCCTAGTCTCAGAATTTCCATCAACCTTATGTTCTACTTGAATCCAAAGTGGACGCATTTCGCGAAATACACTCATTTGCACACTCAGCTGGTGTGAACTGGAGATGCAACTGGATTCAGCTGAATGTCTGGTGAACGATGCCGCCCTCGGGTATTCAGAATGCCGTACCGAATAAAACATGAGTTGGCCTCTGTGCAGTATATTCAACTGAAGAACATGAAGAAGAGAGCTTCGGCTGGATTCAGCTGACTCTTCCGTTCCAAACAAATTTACTTCGCGAAGTTCAAGTTCTGTTTTGCGTCAGGGCCCTCCATAAGGTGCATCGAAAGTAACCTTTGCAGCGTGGCAAGTAGGTTTTCTCTCATTGTCATCCGAGCATTCTACTGTGTAGGAGACAAGCAGTCATGTGCTGCGGAAAGGAACGTGCGTTCGTGTGCGTTTCTACGAAAATCACTCAAACAGTTGATAATGTAACTGTGGATGACTCCTAGTCTTGCATCTCCCTAGGCCTGTTTCTTCACTGTGTCTTTATGATGGCAAACATCCCACAGGGGACGAGATCGTTCAATTGGTTAGAGCGCTAATTACTGACCAGAAGGTCCGAACCCGACCTCTAGCTCTCGACTTTCTCTGTCTAGGCTCGGGCAACCTGCAGTATCCAAGCCCTCTTGCTTCCTTCGGGTAGCATGGCAGTTAGGGTGTTACAGCTGAGCGGTTTTTTCTCACATCCCACAGAGGCACTGCAGGATCTAGGATAACATAAAATATTGTTTGAACTAACGGTATTTTTCAATTCCGCCCGTCAGCTTCCTGCTACACATACCATTTTTATCACTGGGACAATTCGGTGTCCATGTTGGATGATTCAACGCAGGTATTCACGAATGTGAGTGTGGTAATATTTGTGAAAAGTTCCTTCGATTTTTTATGCTTACCACCCAGGACTTCATAACAGGCGTCTTCATCAAGTTATGTTCCTGTCAGCCTGTCCTGGTCTTTGACATGGTACAGAATCATCCGACCGTCTGGTTCCTCCCTGAGTTGAAATTCCAAATAACTCGCTGGTTTCTTTGATGGGTTGAATCTGGTAATCGTCTGGGGGAACAGGATGGTGTCGATGTGGGCTGGAACTTAACCAAATCTTTTGACAAGTCAACTACTATCATTTTGTTTGTTCCTACCCTTCACCAGCTAGCCTTAACTTTTGCTGTTATTGACGTGTATGAACAAACAACTGCCTGTAGCTATGCCTACAGTTTGTCTGTATCCACAGCGTGACATCCCTTTCCCTCTCTCCAACACTGCAGGAGCCGAACAACCACGTATCGGGTTGACTTCGATGGGACGTGTACCGGCCGATCTTCGTTCCGGCCAGCAACCAGCGGATTCCCCTTTCCTTTAGTCGATGATGCACTCCTACATCCCAGGCTTGATGTGAATCTGAGAAAAAAACGGTGCCCTTATAACTGGTACGTATAAATTTCGTTTCGAATTTAATGAGCACTTTGTCTGTGCGGACGGCTTGGTGTGTTTCTGAATGAGTTTGCTGTTCCAATAATAAGTACTAACAGTGAAAAGAATGTAAGCCATGGACGTCCAAATGGGAAAGTACTCGAAATGAAATTCGTTTTTCGAGATGGAATGATTGCTTTCTCTCAAACGATTTTTACCTCTGCTAAAGCCATCTGCACTCGGTAGAGTTGGATCTCCTCTCAAATTGTAGATTCTAAACAGTTTTGACCGTGAAATTGTCACTCGCCTGCCAAATGGGTTGAGCTAGTTTGAAGCTGATATCGTTTGAGAGACCCTCTAAAATAACTGCCGCTTCACATTGTGGTTTTGACAAACTCCAACCAGTCAGACTTTGTTTTTGTTAATGTCACTCAAACAACAATAGACCCATCTACGGGTTAGGCTGACCAGGAAGTATGCCCATGTTCAAAATTCGTGCCAATCAACACTTTCGTGTATAACTCGGTGGCCAGTCTTTAAACAAAAATGTTTAAATTAACACTTGTTGCATGCGACTTAGATGACTACGTCGCCTTTGCTGTTGGCTCATTCTGCCATGTCACCTACGTCATTGTAGCAGGAGCTCCATAACGATGCACTGCTGAAGCATTCTTGATTGGTGATGGAAAGTTTGCAGTCAAATCGCCTAGCCCCGCGAGCAAACCAAGGACCATCTACTACTCTACCTCATCAACATTGGATTTGTTTGTGGTTTCCATATATTCCCGAAGATGTCAAGCTAAGAACGAATGGTCTTACCAATTATCACTTTTCAAGCTCCAAGGGAGGAATAACAAACGACACGGTTTAGTTTGCACAGGTGTTTCAGTGTAGTTCAATGCTAGTCTAAATTCTAATTATAAGGGCCCTGGTACACCCAGTTCATAACACACAAGGACAACTTTCACAATACCAAATCTCTGCATATAACCGTCAGTTCAGTATTCGTGTTTGTCATATTTGGGGCACAAAAAGAGCCATAGAGTGTCCCATTGGGGGTTCCAAGCTGAGCCAGGTGTAAACACGACCGTCTTAACGTTGTCCTTGCACGCGCCATCAGCATTATTTCCCGGAGTTCAAAAAACAGAGAAGAGCAAGGTCCGTGACGCTATTTTACTAACTGATGCCGCCTCTGAACTAATTCTTAAAGCTCAACAGATCTGAATAGTAACCAATAACAACCGCGAATCGTTACACTACCCACTCCGATCAGAATACCACAGGACGTCGTTTAGAATTATCGGGGAAATGAAACGTAAGTTTCATTTTTCAGGGTGAGTTATATTGACAATTTGTGGCGCCTAAATTTGTAGGGCGATGAGTGGACTGGAAACCTGAATTTGTGGGGTGTGCGCTTCAAACATGTTTGTGTGCTTTCCCTTGTTTCCCGTGTTGCAAACAAAATGCATACTCAGAATGTTTTAAATCTGTGTTCGTTCGTAATCTGCATATCTACTATTCATCAAACATGACAAGTCTAATAAGGGGCTGAATGAGTGGATTAATACTGAGGCTTATAAAAACCCCAACTTTGATATCAAACCAGTTTTCCGTCCAAAACGTCCCTTACCCTTCCACAAACAGAACATGGGATTGCACATGCTGGACGTGGTAATGCTTCTTAGATGAGACTGACTGTTCTTCAAGTTTCAAAATATGCTTTGGAAAACCACTGATATCAACGCTTGGTAACTGGTGAGCTTTTGGCTAAGATCCCAGAAGAAATCGATTTATCAAGTTTCTGTAATACTTCTGTATCGCGATTTAAAGGGAACTTTTCAGCTAGTGACACAAGCCTCATCAATGACATACGATGTACATACAATACCCCGGGAATACTCACCTCATCTTTGACCACTAGTGGAATCCGTGAATTTTTCCCGCAGTCTGTTAGACAATTGATCATCTCTTCCGAAGTGTACACCAAAGAAGCTACGAACGATCTTGTGTTTTATGAAGTCACAAGGTATCTCCAGGAGGATTGAACAGCGGAGACGAGCATTAGATGCCTACAACTGTTCTACCAATAAGAGATGGTAACAGCAGTACTTTATCGGCAATAATGCGGGAACGTCCCCATTAAATGCATCCCTGAATCGTCAGAAATAAATCTGTCGGTAATTTATCTCTACTAGTCAGTCAAGGATACAAACAGAGAAGAGTTTGTCTGTTACTCCGGTCAGTGTGCAATCGTGGTGAAGTTGCCGGTGAAGTCTTGGTTGATTTCCTCAGCTCAACCTGACAAACGGTGGCTACGACTAAGTTTGGATTTTGCTGGTCCAATGCGGGGTTGAATCTTTTCGACTGTTTCTGATGCTTGCTTATGGTGCTGGGAAGTGTTTATGGTGAACCGTACTCGCAGAACTTACACCTATTTTTCATCGATTATTTTCAGGAACGAAGAACACAGCTTGGTTTACACAAAATGGGCTTGCTAGGTTTTTCGCTACTCAAGGCACCCAAAATTTACGTAGCCCACACTGATACCTAAGATCTATTGGTCAAGTTGAGCACTTTGTTGAAGCACTTCAAGGGAGAGGAATATAAGAAGTGGTGAAAAATACGCACACATTATTCGGTCATTTCGGGCGACATCTGTTATCTCAAAAGGAAATAAACAGTACCTTGCTAATTTGTTTCTCGGAGAACGCATGCGTTTGTCTCTGGTCCGGCTGCTTTAACCGATGATATGAAGCCACTTCGCACTTTGATCCCAGCATCCACGTTGCTTACACGAGGAATTTATGAAGGGTTCAGGGAAAATAAAAACTGCAACTGGTTTTGCAGCGTATGCTAAAGTCAAAATCGCGGAACTCAGTTAAACTTGTCACGCAGATCGCGAAATATATCATTTCACGGCTTATTATTTCCGTTTTTAAATATGATATTGAGATAAGCGCCAACAGAAAAATGGAAACTGTCTATTTCTCATAGACCCGTACAACAGTCTCATATAATCCCCAAACTCATCAATAACCACTATTTCAAACTGTATGATGAGCAAGTGAAATA
>NW_008751657.1:12886-17447 GCF_000715545.1 Opisthorchis viverrini | reverse complement strand
GAAGGAACATGGAAAGAAGCATGTTACTCAGGGTTCTGTTGGTCGATCGTACTTTGTATGCATGGCGCTCCTGTAACGGGTTCTTCCAGTGAACTAATTGCCACACACTTCATTGGTACAATCGGCACCGCCGCATTCTGACCCTTCCATGTAGACTGGCTGGTAATAACATGATACAAGTTGCTGCAGCCATATGGCGATTTTTCTAATCACTTCCATCACGCGTGGACAGTGGCTTCTCACTTGTGCAAGTTCTGGCCTTCCAACCCAGGATTCGTAATATATCGAGTCGAGTTGCACGCATCGTGTCTCCGCGGCAAGGATTTAAGGATGATGACAATATATGAATACGGAATTCGGCTAACATCATGCTGAACTAATCTCACTGTCATGTGTTTCTCCACACTTTAGGTGACTTTGCAGCTATCCAAATGATTATACGGTATCACGTTATGTGGGAAAAGTAACTAACGCAAAGAAACAAGCTATGCGATTATACGCTTCATTTCTGCTGTTAAGTTGCTGTCGTCATAAACTCCAGCATGAAATGCCTTAAAATAGGTGGGCGTTGGTGATCTAAAGTCGTCAATATTTACAAGATTATAGCAGAGGGACGAAGATTATCACAGAAATTTAGCTTTTTCATGCTAAGCTTGCTTCAATTTAAGGCCACGAATCATCCTGAGAAAAAGAGAGGCTTGTGCATTCCTTTACTTCCACTCCCAATCCTTATTACTGTGTGATAGCTATATGCTACACATGACGGCTTGTCGCAAAGGGAAGGGGGTCAAGTTTGGCCTTTATGATACACAGTGCTGGCCTCCCGCAGGACATTCAAACACGGCCAGTCCACTGGGCATCACCTTTTAAGCTCTTTCCTCCGGTCACTACTATCACGTTGCGAGTAGGACAAAACGATTTTGAATTCACATGCTTGAACGATTGCCTTCATGCCCTAAAATTAATTATTCGGACGAGTCCTCATCAAAGAGGAGAGGCACAGGACACGAGTTTCACTCCCATTAAATCCATTTAGCATATCCTTGGCCGGGGGTTGAATCAGTGGACACCTTACATAAGAGGCGAGCGTGTTACTATTAGCTAATCAGCAAATGCTGGGTACACCTGAATTGTCAGGTCTAAACAGAGGAAGATAGTCACGCCCGAACGATATGGCTTGTTCCTCGCAACGCCACGTGCGCTGTCCCCATAGCTCCTTGGTTTTGCCGTCCGTAACTCGCCTCTCAGGGCATCCCAGTCGGGGAGCACCACGAACGCTTGAAATTTTCTGATTCAAATCGTGATGTAGCCAATGAGTTACACTCTTATTGGGCTCTAATGACAGCAATATTAAAGTTCCATGTGGCTCCTCGTGTTGTGTGGGCTCACCAAAGTTATGGTGCCCGGACAGGAGGAGGACTATTCGAACAAGGGTGATGGGTAGATGGAAGATAACTTCTACAGATCTCACAACCATTTAGAAACCTGAAGGCTGTTAGCACACAGGAAAAGCTTCAAATCTTCTCCATTTAGTGTAGAGCGTGGACTTGCTTAACGGACCGAAAACTTCCATCGACTCCTAGACTACTTGTCACTACCTTGAAGAACAAGTTCGAGTACAATGTAGTTTCACGACAGGTCACTAGTTCAGTAGATACTATGATCATCACAATGATTGCGCTCCGTTTGTAGACGTTTAGCTTCTATTTTTTACTTCTTAAGAACAGTTGTGCTGCAATTCTCAGGGATTACGGAGAGTGGTGTTCACAACGTTTCAATTGACCAGGCTTCCACATACTTGACGTGAATTTCATCTACCCATATTATTGCTGCTGAGAGATGAATGGGTGTTATTCCTTGCTTTATCTACTATTCCAAATTACACACAGCGTTCCAGGCCTGTGGATGAGGCGCACTAGTGAAGATTAAAATGTCGTTCGGTAGCTGCGGACAAATGAAGTTCGTGTCATCTTGTCCAACCGCAATAAGACATTGCAGAACAGCTTACTCCGGTGGTGCACTTTTCAGTAAAAGAAAAAAGGCAAGGAAATTCTCAAATACCATGTTTAAATCCATTCATTGCTTCAGCTTCATTAACTGTATTCCCTATTGTATCATTTCATGTGGCAAAGAATGGAACCGCGTGTGCATCTTGGGCCAAGCATTCGACCAGATCAGTGACAACAACCAGGGAATAAGTGTTGGCTGATTCCGTGGGTTAGTGTAACGACGTTAGTTATTCATCATGAAGATCAGCTATATGATTTGAGCCAGTAGTGTTGTCCGCTCTACAGGACTAAATAAGTCTTTTCCTCAAAACAAGAATTTATTTGCTAGTTTTTGTTATGGAAAATGTCCCGTCCAACCCAAGTTGCCCTGTCGATGCTAGGTTTCCTCTCGTGAGGACAGTAGCGTTTATAAATAGCTGAAACGCAATTAGGGAAGGCAAGCTGCTGCTAAATACCTCATAGCCATCGGCGTGGATGCAGTGACCAGAAGGGAAACAAGAACGTAGTTTAGAAAAGGAACGTTTTATTGGAACTACACTGACCAGGTATGTGGTAGGGAGGGGGCTAAAAATGAATACTTGCAAACCTATTTTGGTCCTTATAACAACGACGTTCAACCAGCTGTGCAATGCGAAGTCTTACAGTCGCAGCTCTGTGGGACAACACGGTATCACTGGCATCGAGTTTCCACAAAATTGTGCCTCATAGGTTACGAAACTGAACAATGAGTTGTATCAAAGACATTAACCAATCTGAAAGGCAGTCATTATACAAAGAGCGAGTACAGTGCAATTTCAAATAGCATATGTGGAAGACGGAAGGGGTTAGGCACCGCGTGTTATTGGTTCAAGTAAGACCACTGAATGTGAGACAACCAATAAATTAGGTGAAATATTCAAATACGGAGGGTCGCTAGTTCTAGTGTTTTGGGATGCTCATGGGTAGCAGGATTTGCGATGAATGCCGTCAGGTTTGTTCGGCTTTAGAAATAAAAGGTTTTAGATTTCTGACCTCGACGTTGCTCTGTCAAATCAAATATCCATTGTCGTGTTTAGTTCACTTTTGCGCAAAGAAGGTGGTTGGATCTTATCGCCAGGAGCTTGATGTTTTTGGACCTTCTCTTGATAAATTTGAGACATTAGGTATCGTTAATCCATCATCCATCATGACCTAGTATTTTTTACAGTATATTTGATGGGGCCGCTGCTATTGCGTGCCACACACGGGAAGGCCTCTGGCCGTATCTAAATTGTAACAGAATACCTGGTGTTCTAGCAGGTACTCTGCAAAGCTGTGGGTAATTTACGTTTTATATGTTCATTGTAGTTCTATGTGGCGTGTGTAGAGTCATTTTAGCTGTGTAGTACTTACTCGGATAGACTGTATGTAATTGAGAATAGTATGTGGATTGGAGAAGATGGTGCTAAGTTAGGCACTCTTGTTTATTTGCTAGTTGTTGCGTTGTTAGCACTGTTGTCCTTCAGTTATTCGGTTTTGGCGTTGAAGATCCTGGATCTTATTTCGCCCTCCAATAATTTGCTTGACAATGATGGCTCGGTTATCATGGCACTACCACAGACAGTCACAGATAAAGCAACAGATAGTCCGAATGACTACCCTTCAAAGACATTATGCTATACTCAAAACCGTAATGCTCAAAACCGCTACCGTTCTATATGATAAGGGCGTACACAAGTCATAGGGTGGCACGTTGCGTAGTGACCAAGCTCTTCACAACTTTTATATCTGATTGCTGTTCCTGCTCTATTTCCTAGTGCCAGAAAAGTCTAGCCGATAAGGAACACAGCGGCTTTATTGCGAAAAAACCGGTTTGAGTGTGAGTGCGAAAATACAAGCTATTTTATTGGAGGGATGCTGTCTGACCTTAGTCCACCGCTGTCTCGCGCTGTCTGGCTTCAAGGCTGTCAAGTGCTGCATGTTGAACCGGCTTTGCCTCTCTGGTCAGAATCTAGCGGAGTTGAGGTTTTGTGGTGAACATTGACTGTATTCTATTCATTCTGTTTAGTGTATTTTTATATGCTTCTGTTTTACGATGCGATTGATAGTACGCCCGCGATATTCGAGAATATACGATATTCATTCGTCCATATTCGGACTTCCATACTATGCGCAAATTCGGTAGTTAAGGTACCTACCACTATTCTAATTATCACATTTGGCATCGCGATCCGGAATTTTTTCTCTCTTCATCATAGTGTTATCTGAATTGGAATCGCTCAGTGTAAATTCAACTGCACGGGAGGTGGAGGATTATTTGGGACGCTTCAGCATTTGGTGTCTCACCAAATCGGATCTGGATGATAAAAAGAAGACAGCTTATTTCCTGCACTACATTGGGAAGGATGCTTATGCTCTTGTGAAGAATTTATCATTCCCTACGGCGCCGATCGATTGCACATTCGATGTTCTAAAGAAGTTAATTCTCAGTCATTTTAAGCCTATCAATTTTGTGGCCGCAGAACGAGCGAAATTCAATTCGCTTATTCGATCCGAATCTCAGAGTATTCGTGATTTTGTCCTCCAACTGCAAA
>NW_008751657.1:6898-9845 GCF_000715545.1 Opisthorchis viverrini | reverse complement strand
AACAAACACTGAACCTGATAATCCGACGTTGAGAAGATCTGAACGTTTGAGTTTCCAACCTATTAGAGACTAAACACACGCACGCTCATTCAACGTGTGGTGGATGTGGTGAACATTGACTCTATTCTATTCATTCTGTTTAGTGTATTTTTATATGCCTTTGTTTTACGATGCGATTGATAGTACGCCCACGATATTCGAGAATATACGATATTCATTCGTCCATAACTTCTCTTCTATACTACGCGCAAATTCGGTAGTTAAGGTACCTACCCCTATTCCAATTATCACAGGTTTATACCAGATTTCGGGCGTGATTACAGTTAAGATATCTACCACTATTCTAATTATCATAGATTTATACCAGATTTCGGGCTTTCAGTGATTACAGTCAGGAATCTGACGTTCCTGATATCTTCGCTTCTGGCCGTTCAACATTAGGTCGTTGACGCGGATCAACAACTTAAGTTATAATGGCTCCACTAGTTTTCTAGCGCAACCGGTACGACGTCTCGGCTGCAGTGGTGGATCTGCTTTGGGCGGTATGCGTGAAGCAACGGTTATAGATGCTGTTCTTGGGAGCTCAGAGGTTTCAAGGAGAAGGTTTAGGGCTAGTAAGTGATTTCCCTCCTTTGATATCGGGCACGCAGTTGGCCGTAGCTGGTTGACATGCTGTTTCCATATCAACGATCTCACCCGGACGCTATAGATTACCTTACTGATTCTTTTGAGGACGACTCCAACAATCTACTTTCAGAGCCCGGGGCAACAGTCCTTCACGAGCACACGGATTCCGGGTGTAAACTTTGGTTTCCCTCCAGTCGTTGATTGAAAACACGTGAGTGTTGGCAGGATAGCTTCGTGAGTAAGCTTCACCGTCTGTTCATCATGACCTCTGCAGCGACCGCCATTTTCACTGTGTCTGGTTGGAGACACTACAAGATATGGCTGCCAACCGATGTCAGTGGCGTTCCCTTCCCTATCTGCTTTTGTCAACGCGCGTCTGAAGATGTCTGCGAACCGTTCAGTTTGACGGTTGGATTAGGCACTGGAGTTTTGGAGAAGTGACATGAGCGATGCCGTCTTGGAACGAATTCGCCAGACTGATGGGATGTGAAATGAGTACTACTGTCGCACACAATAATTTCTGGGATACTGAACATTAAAAACAAATACCGCAATTAATGATGGTTGCCATCGTCGTTGTCTCAGACTTAATAAGGATTTCCGGCAACTTACTGAATGTATCGACAATGATAAAGAAGCTTTCTCCTTTATTTGGTCCCGCAAAATCCACATGGATGCGCAGCCATCGTTTTTCTGACTGCGGCCAAGGCTTCAGTAACTATCGGTTGAGCAATTTCTGGGCAGCTGCGCAACGAAAAAAATGCCCCGTCATATCCGTTTCATTCATACCGGGCCAATACACGTAGCTGCGAAATGCCCCGTCATATCCGTTTCATTCATACTGGGCCAATACACATAGCTGCGAGCAAGGGCCTTTATGCGGCTTATCTGTGGATGTCCGTTGTGGAGCTGTGGTAGGATCCTCCGGCGAAGTCCGGTAAAAATGACATTTCGGTCGCCAAACAGAAGACAGCCACTGACAACACAGAAAACTCCGTCGTTGTAAAAATTCCCGGAGTTCTTATGATGGAGAGATCGTTGGCCAGCTGAATTGGTGATACTCCATTGACTGTTGTAGTATGCTATCATTTCTGGTCACCTTTTGGACCACGTCAAAAGCCACGGGTAGTTAGTAACTGGTCTCCAACAACACAGCATTGACTTCCGGCTTGACGGCAACAACTACTATGACGGTGTAATCTGGTTCCAACTCATGGGAGGTGATCAAACGCGTTGCACTTTGACCTGCCCAATTTTTTTCTCGACTAAGACATAAGTTACGGGAAAATCGTGGCCGAGCAAATTCGCGTTCCATCGTTGTAGGCGGTTGGCTGTGTAGACCGGATACCTTTATTGGAACCGAATATAACTAACAATATTTTATGATCCGCCACGGGCGTGAAGTGTCAGCCGTAAAGCATTTCGTGGAATTTCCCCCCAGAAATGATGGCTGGACATTGTTCTCAATCTGACCGTACTTTTATTGTATGGCGTCAGCGACCTTGTGGCACGAGCGATGGGCATTTGCGTGCCGTCAGGGAATGTGTGAGCAATGACTGCTCCAACTCCACGGTTTGGTGCGTCAGTTGTGAGAACGATAGGCAGTTGGAGGTTGAAGTGCATGGGTAGAAGTCCAGACTGCAACATCCTCTTCATTCCTTCGAATGCAAGCCGACATTCGTGTGACTAATCCCACTGACATTCCTAAGTCGAAAGTTGGTTGGAGGGTTCACGCAAATAATGCATAATTGGCAGAAATGCTCTGCAGTATCTAATTAACCCCAAAAGATGCTCGAGTTAAGCAACGTTCGATGGTGGAGTATTCTTGCAGATGCGGCAATATTGGATGGGTCGTGTCGACGGTAATTCTCGTCGATAATAAAACCAAAATGCTTCACAGAACTCACACTTTTATCTGTTTAGCTGGGAACCATAGTTATTCATCTGCTGGATGACGGCGTCCAACCGGGGCACAAAATCCTTTTTAGTGGTATTTACGACAGTGATGTCGTCAAGATATGCGGCAACTCCAGTCAGACCACACGGCGTCGTCCCCACAATCTGCTGAAATACGCCTGGCACATATTTCACTCTGAATCGCTATTGAGTGTAATAGAATAAGTCGCGATGCATATTAATCGCCAAAAGAAGTCTGAATTCGTCTGCAACTTTAGTCTGCAAGTAGGCTTCTCAAAGATTCAACTTTGCAAAACACGCGCCGCCTTTATTGTGAGCAAAAATATCGTCAAGTGACGGCAATGGTTAGTAACGACTGTCCAAGGCATCATTCGATCCTGCATAGTAATAGACGCAAATACGT
>NW_008751657.1:0-6565 GCF_000715545.1 Opisthorchis viverrini | reverse complement strand
CTGGATGGAAACCCAAGTTCGCGGTCACCGCATATCGAGTTTTCCTCATCAGAGGGGTCATACGACAACACCATCTGCTTGCGGGACGCTAACTTCCGCCTTCTAATCTCCAGCTCCTTCATCTCTATTGCAAGCTCTTCTTCCAGTATATCATTCTCTAACCTACTTCTCTGTCTACCCACGTGCCTGCTGGACCTTATACTACCAGCTACGCTAGGCCTAGGGGGAGAATGTTGACAAAATGTGTGAGACTGAGAAATGCAAATGTCACAATCAACAGCGTTGTCAGAAATATCCTTCATAACGTTAGCAAGTTCTGGGTTCGACATATTTTTGAATGACTTGAGGCTTCTTGTTCTGGGCATATTGTTCACAAAGTTCCAGATTCCAATTCGGCTGAACGCCCGAGATCCACCGGGGACTTGAGATTTGATTTCCGGGTTTTGGGTATCATAGATTGATTCCAGCAATCTGTTGAACCACGTCGAGTTACGCGGAAAACCCCAAAAGCCAATTATTTCAAATGGAGGTTTATCCACAAATGCGGTACTATAAGTACAATGATAAAATGATAAAGCTTTACAAACCTCAAATCGTGGGACTATGCCGGATTCTATACACCGGTTTAGGAACTGCTAATTCCTAACGGGTCTCAAAGTCCACGCCGGCTCGGAGCCGCGTGTTTACAAGCTAGCGAAACCACGTGTAAACTTAAACGACACGTCCGATGACAAGGTCGAAGAACGGTTTATGTTCAGGTCAAAAACAACAATAGTGGTATAGGCACAGACCAAAATAACGAAAACTGTAGAATCGTGTTGTACAATATGAAAAATAGAAGAATGGAGTCAACAAGGAATCCTTAGTGAATTTTTAAATCCTTCTGATGGATCCGGTGAAGTCGACCAATATCCCTTTGCTCGGGGAGGGAGTATCACTTTATCCTGTTTTTATTTGTCAAATTTCGTCTTGCCTCATTCAGCTCCTGGAGGCATTCGTTCCAATCTGCTTAATCCTCCGTTGGATTCAATTATCTAGTTAGCTTCTATCATATATTCCTTACCAAGTCAGTCATTTTCCGTGTAGTTTGCTTTCCCTCTGGTGCTTCTGCGTAAACGCCTTCTCCCAAGGAACTTTTGCACCTCACTCTGTTCTATCGGCAACACTAGTGAGTTCCTCCAGTTTCACTGCACACTGAGATTCTGAGTTTCCTGCTACCATTTACCCTTACTGCAAATTCCCGCACTTCACGATCGCCACTCACGTTTTCTGTGACCCTACCAATATGCCCAGCAGCCGAAGTCTACGAAGCCTCAGTGACGGTTCTAGGCTTCAGTTTTAATTGGCTGGCGAGGTCGTGGCAGTTGTACGGCCTCTGTAGATTCGCTATTCGGGCTCCACATTTTCTGTGGTTTGAAGTTTTTCATCAGGTACCAGACGGGACGCCTCTCGTTATGTCCTCCCTCTTGTTGATGTTTACCGCCACTTTCAAATCTTAAAGATCTGATTTTGATCCACCTGGCATGTTTCTTTTAAGAACTAAAGAGCTCCTTAATTTTGGATCCCTACCCATGCTGGCTCAGATGCGATCAAGTTTGTATCGCATAGTGTCCACTGTTTATATCACCGTCCATTTTCCGCGAAATTCCCGGCACCCAGAAACCTAAACAATCATGCTTTTATTCCGACTGTAACATTATAATCGTGTCTGAATGTACATCGTCCACTTGTTGGGAATAAACATGATTATTATGCAGGTAAGTAATTCTGCCAAGATACCACAACCGCAACATTTGTCGTAGTTCATGGGTGAATACCGCGCAGTGAAATTCCAGGAATCTCCCGGAACAGGATTATTATGCAGAGCGGTAATTCTGCCAAGATACCACAACCGCAACATTTGTCGTAGTTCATGGGTGAATACCGCGCAGTGAAATTCCAGGAATCTTATACCCGGAACAGGGTCCGGTGCTTGAGAACAAGCTGCATGCAGAAACCCGTTGCTTCCTGCAAACGATACCGAATCACCCGCAATGCAGCAAGATCACTGAAAGAACTAATCGTAACCTAACATCTACTTTTTGATATTTCGACAGTTTTACCGGACACACTACTGGACAGACCAACTGCCATGTCTCTTGCCTCTTGATAGTCTGTTGGGCTTACATCTATGCCGTCGCCAAATTTAGTCCTTGTTTCTAGCATTTCGACATGAGATGCCTCCAGGCACTTTTGTATCAGCACCACGCCATTCGCTTATATCACAAGTAGTCGTGGTCACGTGATTGCCCGCTAACTGAACTGGTGCTTGGCAATGCACCGTCGAGAGCGTTATCAGTGTTGGAGTTACGCTTGTTGTGGCCGGCAAACCGCTAGATGAAGCCCAGATGTCGGACAGTCTTAGGTGGATGTCTGTCGTTTAATAAAGTGAGAAAACATGGCCCTGAGAATGTCTGGCGTCGCGTGAGAAAGTAGAGACTTGAATACCTCTAGGTATGATTAATAGTGAAAGTGGGCTGGGAATACCAAGGGGAAGCGGAGGAGGAATGAAGTGCGGCGACGTTCTTGCAATCGGCATCGGGACGTACGTGATGTTGAGCGTTGGAGGAAGGACCAAAGTGAATGAAAGATCCAAATCCCATTTTTGTTTTGGAGACACAAGCTGTTCCACAGAAGGCGTTGTAAGCGCATGGTCTCGCTGGTTCCTGATTTTCTGCCGTACGCGTAAATATAAATCCCACCGGCTGCTTGCAAGTTGATAAAGAGATAGACGGATGAAGCGTTCATTTGATCAGATGGCATAGTAGTTACGCCAGCTCTCTTGCCTACCAGGAACTTTGAATCGCCATGCCTGCTGGCTACGTGACACTGGAGACTGGAATGGACACGGCGGAGACGACTGTGGTCAAATATGCAGGCCAACTTTGTCGCTTCTCTGAGTGAAAGTCAAGTAACTTTCCGGAGTACGGTTTTCTGTGCGCTTCTGTGCATACTGGTCATAAGGTTCACGATACCAGAGGAGCATAGGGGACTTAGGTAGTGATTGTTCTGACGACTGGTTGCGTGACTAATATGTCGGCCCGTGTGGCTCACAAGTAAGATTTTGCAAGAAGCCCCCGCGCGTCAGCCTTCAACTCCCTTATTTGGACAGAATGTGCGGCAACGGAAGACGGCGGTTTTGGGCGTTCACAGTAAATTACCGCGTTATCCGAGATCGCGCAATATTACCCAAGTTCAGTGGTATATCTGGAGCCAAAGTGCATGGAACTGGATATGACAAACAACACAGCTCAATTTCTCGGGGCATCATGCTTCGCGCTGGTTAAACCTCTCGCTAACTGGGACAGTTATTGGTCAGACACACATCGCCTTCTCAATATGCAGCGCGTGACAGCATTGTATCAGAGCCAAACAGCACGAGTCAGCGTTGGACTGAGGTCAGACAGCGGACCCTAATAAAATATCTTGAGGCCGTTATATATTCCCACTCACGCATTTGCACTAGGCACTAGAGCGGAAACAACAGTAAGATATAACAGATTGGCGACGCCCAAACCCACGGAACAATGACAATAACTGCTGAAGTATTGAAAAAATTCTGCTGCAACAACAAAATCAGTTTGAAGTGGTGCAACAACGCTTGACGGAAAGATTCACGCAGTAATGTAAAATTCAACCACCAAATATCGCCCCGGATGCACATTCAGTCTAGACGGTGGCCAACAGCATCACAGAGTTCCACTATGAACCGGATGCCGGTCTAACCTTGGATTCGTAGTTCAAGCGTTATGACGATATTTTCAAAGTCCAATTGGTGCACAAATATCATGCCCCAAGAGTGCGCTCATTGCTCAGAAAGTTTGACACAACGCATTAAATACGGTATTTTAACTTCACCCCGCCAAAGCACACGTGAGATCTCTCTTTTGACAAAACCGTGCAGTAACTATTAACAATTTTCAGTGAGCGTTCATCTTCATTTAATGTTTGCCACCAGTGTATGAAACTTGCGGTAAGTAATCCGAAGGCCGGTAGAGTCAACCTTGAATGCGAATAATCTTGACCGAAGACCAGTTCAAGCATCTTATTTTCATATGTGGTCTTCAGTCGCATTCAGACAGTGATTTCAGAGCGAGGCTATTGAAAAAGATTGAACAAACTCCCAATATAACGTCGCAGCCTATCACTCATGAGTGTCAATTCCTTTTGAAGCTTAAACACCATACTTTCAATATTGCCAGGATGACATCGAGACATCCTCCCGTGGTAGCAAGCTGGAACGGAGCAAAGACCCCGTCGGCATATTGACGGTGCAATGAACGGCATGCTGTGCGANGACAATAACTGCTGAAGTATTGAAAAAATTCTGCTGCAACAACAAAATCAGTTTGAAGTGGTGCAACAACGCTTGACGGAAAGATTCACGCAGTAATGTAAAATTCAACCACCAAATATCGCCCCGGATGCACATTCAGTCTAGACGGTGGCCAACAGCATCACAGAGTTCCACTATGAACCGGATGCCGGTCTAACCTTGGATTCGTAGTTCAAGCGTTATGACGATATTTTCAAAGTCCAATTGGTGCACAAATATCATGCCCCAAGAGTGCGCTCATTGCT
Source organism: Opisthorchis viverrini (assembly GCF_000715545.1). NCBI lineage: Eukaryota > Metazoa > Platyhelminthes > Trematoda > Opisthorchiida > Opisthorchiidae > Opisthorchis > Opisthorchis viverrini. Next base: position 1,945 of record NW_008751657.1, on the reverse strand, counting down.
CAGAAAGTTTGACACAACGCATTAAATACGGTATTTTAACTTCACCCCGCCAAAGCACACGTGAGATCTCTCTTTTGACAAAACCGTGCAGTAACTATTAACAATTTTCAGTGAGCGTTCATCTTCATTTAATGTTTGCCACCAGTGTATGAAACTTGCGGTAAGTAATCCGAAGGCCGGTAGAGTCAACCTTGAATGCGAATAATCTTGACCGAAGACCAGTTCAAGCATCTTATTTTCATATGTGGTCTTCAGTCGCATTCAGACAGTGATTTCAGAGCGAGGCTATTGAAAAAGATTGAACAAACTCCCAATATAACGTCGCAGCCTATCACTCATGAGTGTCAATTCCTTTTGAAGCTTAAACACCATACTTTCAATATTGCCAGGATGACATCGAGACAGCCTCCCGTGGTAGCAAGCTGGAACGGAGCAAAGACCTCGTCGGCATATTGACGATGCAATGAACGGCATGCTGTGCGATTGTCTATAAAATGCACGAAGGTTTAGTGAAGAATTTACGTGGGCACAAGGAAAGCCAGTGCTGGACTCGAAAAGCTAGTCAAAGACGCAGACAAACCCGAAGGTCACGAAAGTGCCGAGGCCATTCAGAACCCAATTTTAACGCATTGCTTGCAATATTTGGTAACTAAATCGATGCTCGTTGCAACGAAAGCATGATTCGATTGCAGCTCGATACAGCTTCCGATAATACTATTGTTTTCCGACGAACTTGGAAAAAGATTGGGTCACTAAAAGTGAGACCGACTATGAACACTACCAGAAATGCTTCAGCTGGTAAGCTTCAAATATTCGGTGAATTTGACTGTCAGATGTAGCTATCAAGCCACCGTGATTGTGGTATTGTCCTTCTTGCTGCTTGTGAGCCTCATCTCCTGGGCGTAGATCGATCGCTGGCACCTTTCAGCATTGCCGATCGACAACTTGTGCATATCAAGACCAACCCAACCTCTGAGTGTCCGTGGCGAGTAACCTAGTCGGTGCCGCGATTCTACGACTGGGACATAAGTATGATGACGTTTTCAATGAACGTCTTGAGTGTTGCTCGAAAGCAATAAAAGTGCTTCATCTGTGTTCGGAGGTCCAGCCAATTTTCAGATTCAGAAGCCAGTACCATACGCGGTTTTACCAGTNGAAGAATTTACGTGGGCACAAGGAAAGCCAGTGCTGGACTCGAAAAGCTAGTCAAAGACGCAGACAAACCCGAAGGTCACGAAAGTGCCGAGGCCAGTCAGAACCCTATTTTAACGCAATACTTGCAATATTTGGTAACCAAATCGATGCTCGTTGCAACGAAAGCACATTGCAGCTCGATACAGCTTCCGATAATACTATTGTTTTCCGACGAACTTGGAAAAAGATTGGGTCACTAAAAGTGAGACCGACTATGAACACTACCAGAAATGCTTCAGCTGGTAAGCTTCAATTATTCGGTGAATTTGACTGTCAGATGGAGCTATCAAGCCACCGTGATTGTGATATTGTCCTTCTTGCTGCTTGTGAGCCTCATCTCCTGGGCGTAGATCGATCGCTGGCATCTTTCAACATTGCCGATCGACAACTTGTGCATATCAAGACCAACCCAACCCTTGAGTGTCCGTGGCGAGTAACCTAGTCGATGCCGCGATTCTACGAATGGGACATAAATATGATGACATTTTCAGTGAACGTCTTGAGTGTTGCTCGAAAGCAGTAGAAGTGCTTCATCTGCGTTCGGAGGTCCAGCCAATTTTCAGATTCAGAAGCCAGTACCATACGCGGTTTTACCAGTCCTCGATGCCGAACTCAAACGCCTTGAAGATGCTGGGACCCTGAAATCAGTGAGTTACCACCCACTGGCAGCACCGATCGCGGTTGTCGAAAAGCCAAGGGATGTCATACGTATTTGCGTCCAATACTATGCAGGATCGAATGATGCCTTGGA